>NC_056746.1:464255599-464438099 GCF_019279795.1 Protopterus annectens
AATTTGTCGGATTCTGACACGATAGACAGCTGACTGTTACATTCTTACTCAACCTAGTGAGTGGGACATCAGTGTGCCTCACTATTGAGTCACCTATGATTATTGTATTGGGCATGCTGTTTTGCCTTAGGGGCTTAGGTTGAGGGGCACAATGTGTATGTGAGCTATGAGTCTTGTGGTTTGTGCTGTGTTGTGGTGGTCAAGTGCATTTCTGCCTTGGAGGTCTCTGCTGTTTGGGTAGATTTCTATTGAGAATGTCCATGAAGGTGGGTGTTGGTTTGTGTTTTTATGTGAGGGCTGTGATGGTGGATGTTCTTGAGGGCTATGTATTCCATTTGGTGTGGTGCAGATGTTGACCTTCTCCTCTTGATCAGGTATTCCGGTCTTGGCTGGAGAGTGCATGGCTTCCAGTTTGGAGATATAAGTGCATCTCTCACAAGTCTGAGTGTTGGGAGGTAAGAAGGGAGGATTGTCTGTGTACATAAGGCAGTAGCTACACTGCCTCAGAATGCCCAAGTTCATTAATAAATCTGTCTCCATTTGTATAAACACAGACATGGTTGTATCTACCACATGTAGTTCATAAACTGTTTCAGACAACATTTGTGTGGCATCATGAGGTCTAGCTAAATTTTCATTTTACGTGCTTCTTTTCTGGAGAGTAAAGGGATAATTTCATGCATTACTATACGTTATGATCAGATGTCTATTCATAACCAGTTTGTTAGTTTTCTTATTGGAGGTCAAGAATTCACTGCCAAACCTTTGCTCTTAAGGAGTTTCTTTGTATTTGTTTGAGGAAATTATAAATTAGTTATGGTTGAAGACCTGTATATAATCCCATATATTATGACCATCGTTTTTAATTCACTTTTGTCTTCATCACACATCAGGGGTGATAACCAGTTTTGGCAAGCTTTTAAGGACAGCTGAGTATGTGAAAGTAATGGGATTCAGGCACCTAGGCAGTGAGACGTTTGCTAGTGGTATGTTTTCCTGTGGTATATTTGGTTGGGGACACAAGGATTAAGTGACAGCCAGCTGCTGAGAAATATTTATTTATTGATATTTGTTAACTGGGTTAATACAGCTGAGCTAAGGGCCCATTTTCAGGGGAGATCCAAGGAGAAAATTTAAAAAATCATTACAATAGTAGAACAAAAAATAGATAACATGGTATCCAATAGTACACAGTCCAATAGTAAACAATTAACAGGTCTAGAAATATCATGCATAAGCAAGTTCAAAAAGTGTAAGCATTTAACCTAAACGACTGGTATATGAAGAACAAACAGGTATTATATGAGATTCAGCTGCAATACAAATAGTGTATATTATATTCAGTCGAAGTGAAAAGGTAGTGAAGAAATAAAGGCTCACACAACAAGGAGAAGGGGTGATGGATTAATGTTGAAAAAAGAAGTTAAGTTGAAATGTGGGTAGGAAAGGTCAGGTGGGGGTTGACATGGGCAGGACCATGTCTTTTGTAGAAACAGTTTGTTATTTTTTAAACAGGCACTTTTATTGAATGCTTCTTATGTTGTGGGGGAGTGAATTATAAGCATGGGGTACAGGGTATTTGTAAAGGGACTTACTAATAATTTTATTGGGTTAGTAAATATCAAGGAGATGTTTGCTGGTAGTACAGAGGTGATGCTGGGGGTTATAGTAGAAGACTAGATTTAGAGATGATGGCGCAGGAAGAGGGGTTATTCAGGATAGAGTTTGCAATATGCAGTTGAGGAAGAAGTAGTTGTTTTGAGAATTCTAACCATTAAAGTATCTTAAGGGTGAGACAGTTGTGAGATTTGTATGGGAGATTAGAGACAAATCTGACTATTTTGTTATATATGTTTGCTCTAGTTTGGTGATAAGGGATGTTTGAACATTAGTAAGGACAGGAGCAGCATAAAGAAGACAGGGTAGAACGAAGGACTGAGCAAGGGAGGGTTTAGAGGAAGGTCACAGACATTTTTGGTTGCAATAGCAAAGGCCAAGTTTCCGGTAGGTCTTTTTTATACATTGTTGGATGTGTATATCAAATTTTAAGTCATCATCAATAATTACGCCAAGTAGTTTGGTGTGGGGTTCAGGTTAATAATTGCGCTGCTGACAGAGGTGATAGAGGGTTTGTGTTGTGTGAGTGTTTTGGGAAAAAAGAGACGGAGCATTTTTATTTTTTATTTTTTTATTTTTGGATTCATTATTAGTTGGTTGACATAGATCCAGGTTTTGACAGAAGAGAAGGTTTGTTGAGTGAGAGTTAGAAGGTCGGGTATGCTGTGGGCAGAGGAGATGAGAGTGGAGTCATCAGCAAATTGTAGAAGTGTAGAGAGGTTAGTAGCAGAGTCAAGTTTGTTAGTGAAAATGTTAAATAGGAGGGGTCCCAGAATAGATCATTGGGCAACACCAGTACTTACAGAGAGGAATGGAGAGTGGACAGCTTGAAAGTGGATGGATTGTTGCCAGCTGAAAAGGTAGCTAGTGAACCAGATGATGGAGGAGGTAGATAGATTATGGTTGTAAAGTTTTGTTAGAAGTTTAGAATGAGAGACAATATTGAAGGCCTTAGAAATATCGAGGAATAGACAGGAGACAAGCAAGTTGTTGTCACAGGCTTCAGCTGTTGTTTGGGTGAAAGAGACTAATGCAGTGCCAGTGCTATGGTGGGGTCTAAAGCTATGTTGGGTAGGGGTAAGAAGGTTGTTGTTAAGAATGTGTTTGATTAGCTGAGTATGGATGCACTTTTTCAAGATTTTGGATGGGGGGGAAGGATAGCAATAGGTCTAAAGTTAGAGGAATCATTCTGGCTTTATGGAGAGGGATTGTATAAAGTATTTCCATATGTCTGGGACAAGGGCTTCAGAAATGGAATGACTAATAAGAATAGTGACAGGGTAGGCAACTGATTGTGCAGCTATTTTTAGGAAATGGGAGGGTAGTTGGTTGGCAGAGGGGGAGCACGTCTTAAGTTTATGTAAGAGAGATTTAATAATGGTGATGGGAACTGGCTGCAAGGAGAATGTATTGAGAAGTGTTTTGTTTTGGGGTGATAGAGGGGTTGAGTCAGAAATATTATTTTGTGTAAGATTTTGGATCATTTTTATGAACTAATTTTAAGGAGGGTGGCCGTCTCTGTAGCAGTGTTGTGTGGAAAAAGGTTGGGAGTAATAGGGTTACCAGGGTGGAGCAGGTTGTTGATGGTAGTCCAGAATTTTTGGGGATTTTTGTGTGGGCTACATTGGTTAGAGGAATAGAAAGCTTGTTTTATCTTTAATGACTAGTCTTTTGGTCATGTTTCTGAGCTCTTTGTATCACTGTAATAAGAGAAAGGATTTGTTTTTAACACAGGCTTTCCAGGTAGCATCTCTATTGTACATGATTGAGCGGGTTTGCTTAGCAAGCTAGGTGCATATTTGGATTTAATTCAGATTTTTTTCAAAGGGGCAATAGAATCAAGTGTGTCAAGGAAAATATTATTGAAGGATTCTAGAGCCTCATTGAGATGGTATAGGAAGGACCAATTAATGCTCGATACCGTGGAGTTAAATTATTTGGGTCAAAGTGGGTAAGACTATGATATACTTTGTAAATATGATCTTTGGGAGAATGTGTGAATCTGTGAATAAAGGTTAGGGAGTGTTTGCTTAAAGAGTTGGGAAGTATGCCAGGGTTGAGGTAGTGATTAGGAGCTGAAGTGAGGATCAAGTTAAGGATAGGTCCTCAAAGGAGTTTTTGTTAGTTCTAGTTGGGGTAGTTATGTGTTGGTGAAATCCATGAAGGTTGCAAGTATGGGTAGGGGATGAGGGGGACAGTTTAGACCAGTCTATGGTGACATCTCCAAGTATGATGGTTTCATAAGGGACATACTGAGTGAGCCAGGAAAGAAAGTTGTCTAGGATGGGAATGTTATTGCCAGGAGGAATGTATATAGAGATTATGGCAAATCTTTTGTGAGGGTTAAGGTGAAAGTTTACGATAAGAATTTCTGCAGTAGAAAGGGGACAGAGATATAGAGTGGAGACAGGTTGATTTGTTCGCAGTAGAGGATATCAACCCCCCCTCCCTGCTTGTTGGTTCTATCTGAGCAAAATATATTGTAACCAGGAGGTAAGATTTCAGAGTTGAAGATGTGGGGTTTAAGCCAGGTTTCCAATAGAGTTAGAATGTGGGGAGATGTGTTAGCAATCCAAGAGTAAAGTTCTGTTATTTTAATTCCAATGCTTTGGATATTTAGAGAGTAAATTGTTAGAGATTTGGGCAAGGGAGTGCTGGTATGATGGAGTAGGTGAGGGAAAGAGGTTAGAGTTGTGCTATTGTGTGGGGAAGAGGCAGGAGGTCCTGGGTTGGGGTGGATGTCCCTGTCCAAGAGAAGTGTGTCAATGAATGTGTAAAGATATATAAGTGGGTTCAGAGTAGAAGGATGAAGTTGTCTTGGTTTCAGACTAGTGGAGAGAGAGGAACTAGAATATGTAGTAATTTTGAAGAGGTGAGATGGTGAGATGGGAGAGAGAGAGAAGGTGAGGCTGATTGTGGGTGAGGGACAGTATGGGTGTTAATTGAATAAGGGAGAGTAGGTGACAGTTGTTGGTAGCAAAGTGGTGTATAGTAAGAGGTTGTTAGTGAGGAAGAAGAAGAAATAGGTGGCAGAGAGATAGAGGGTCCACATGATGGGCTGCTGTGAATTCCCTGTGAGCAAACAGATGCACATACTGCCATGCCTATGGCTTTAATAACCAAGTGCATGGGGGCAGAAGAAGTAACTAGTGTTGTGCTTAGTGTACAGTACATGCTTATGTAATTGCAACATGTAGAAGTGTGCCTTCAACATGCAGGAAATCCTGCATGTTACTGTAGTCTCAATTATGTTCCAATGTGCATATTCCCTGGACACTATGAAGAGGTAGTGCTCCACACACACACACACACACACACACACACACACACACACACACACACACACACACACACACACACACACACACACACACACACACACACACACACACACATGCTAATTATAAAGGCACTGCCCATTGTGCAATGCATTTTTACTGCCACTGACATGCCCACTGGCCAGTCTGCTGCTGATGCCTGCCATACTGCCTGCTGTCTCATGCTACCATGCACAATACTTTCCATCTGCGCATTTGGTTATTGAACCTGTGGGCATAACTCCACATGTTTCTGTTTGCCCAAGGGTATTCATCAATCACAGCCATATTTCTCTGCAGCTGTATGTCACTTCAGCCATATGTCCTCAACCAAATGTATGAAACGGAAATGTCTTACTGCCTAGATACCTGAACCAAAAAGTAATGGGCAGGTAAATGTTCCTATTGAAATGTCTGCTTGATGTGACTTGTTGACAGTGGGGGCACTTCATATGCATCTGACTGCAACAAGCTGAAAGGCATGACTATTGCCATTCTTTTTCATTTTCATCCAAAAATATCCTTAGAGCTATGAACAGAAGTTCATTATATTTTGGAGTGGGGATAGGGATTCAGGCTGTGTGTGAAAGCATAGGATGGTTACATGATCAATGATAAAGGACTTGATTCTGTGGATACAAGGATCAGGTTGATAGATTTATTTCTTGCTTTTGCTTCTGGTATCCTGTCAGACAGGCGTGCTTGCCTATTGCAGCTTTCTTCATATCCTCATGACTGATTTTTTTTATATTCATGTAAATTTATGAATATAAATAATTAAATAAAATAATTATAATGTAAAATGTATGAATGTTGTTTATTATGAGTAGCATATTTCCCTGCCATCTCATGTATTCACCCCATTATTATAATTTTTCCTACACTGGATGATCTTCCTTGCTAAATTATCTGTAATTATTCAACTGATATTTTCAATTTTAGTTGGGTTCATTTGAACACGGCAGATGCTTTCTGGTGGGTGACATTTGTCAGAGATTACTTTTTTCATTATTAGAAAATCAGTCCGAATTATTTATTTATGCATGTATGTATGCATGTATGTAGGATTTTTTCTGCAGCTGTGAGGCCACTGGAAAGGACTGGGGATCAGGGAAAACCATTTGCTGTGGAAGATGGTTGACCCTGTATTTTTGTAAGGGTAACAGAATTTCATGTGGCAGTTCTACCCACCAGGAAGAAGTACAGAACTACTCAAAAAACAAACCAGCCAGGTGGAATCACAAAATCAATAAGCTGTATAACAGAAGGAAGAAAATCATGGCAAAAATTAGGAGGTGCACCACCCTGCAAGATAAAAACACTCTCATCCAACTAAATGCACAACTCAGAGGACAAATAAATTCTACTGAAGGCAAATTTGGGTGTTTGGCCTCCCAGGCCCATGGCAACCACAAAGTTTTACTTAACTATGTAACCAACCTAAAAGGCAATACACAGCTGTGTGCAGAGCTCATTGTAAGTGGAGCCACCAATACTGAGCCAGAAGCTATAGCAAACCTCCTTGGCTGATAAATTCAGCTCCAACTTTACCCCTCTCTCCACCTCAGCCTTCCCTTAGCTCCCCCCTACTATCACTAGGTAACAGGTCCTCAATGCTTTCTAAGAGCAAGAACACTGCATCAATGGACCCAGACAATATCCTAGCATGCCTTCTAAATAGCATAAGACATAACCTATCAGGGCCCTTGGAATTACTATTTAACTGTAGCGTCCCTCTGCACAAATATGGGCCTTCTCTAGACCCTGGAAACTACATACCTATAAGTCTCACTGGTCTTATATGTAAAGCCATTGAAATAATTATCATGGAGATGATCAACAGAGGTATAGTAAAACTCCAGACATTGGACCCAACCCTGTTTGGTTTTCTTAAGGGTAGATTATGTCTACTCAACCTGGTGGAGTTCTTTGAGAAGGTCATCAAAGCAATAGATGAAGGCAAAATAATTCACACTGCTTACCTTGACCTGCCCAAGGCATTTGACAGAATAACCAACTCAGGCATTGTTGACAAATTCAAGAGGTTAAGTATAAACAAGTATGTTACCCAGTGGATAGCCAACTAGCTCACAGACAAGACCCAGGAAGTTAGAATTGGGCAGTCCACCTCTATGAAGAGGCCAGTCACAAGTTGAATCCCTCATGGATCAGTCTTTTGACCACTCCTTTTTGGTATTTACTTCTCAGAAGTCAATGCCAGTGTATGTGGTCTCTGGCTGACTTAATTTTGCAGATGATTGCAAATTAGGAGATGTCATTGTATCTCACACTGACACAAATTTTCTCCAGAAGGGGCTGACACAGACAAACAACTGGTCAGAGCCATGGACTAAAATTAAATGCCAACAAATGCATAATGGTATCCTTTGGTAAATCATCAATCCCTGGTAACTGTCATATTGACAACACACCCCTTAGAGTTGACCCAGTAGTCAGGGACTTAGGAACACACATAGTTAGTAATCAAGTCTTTGATCATCACGTATCTACAGTGGTGAGGAAATCATTCTGTGTTGCGCAATTTATAAACCAAAGTATGGCATCTAAGTCCAAGGAAGTCATTGTTCCACTGTATTAGGCATTCGTCATTCCTGTCATTGAGTGCAATGTGCCCTTTGGTATGTACCTAACCAGGTATATCCAACAATTGGAACATCCACAGAGATTCCTCATTAAAGAATACATGGCATAAGTAAAATGTCCTATGCAGACCACCTCAATGTCCTATTCATGTATTCTGTCTCCTACAGGATTTTTGAGGGAAGAACTATGTCTGGCATACAGGGCACTATGAGACCCCACTCTGATGGACCTCCTGCATATCCACAAAGCAAACAGCACCATAATTACCCATTCTAAAGACTTAAACCTTGCCTGTGATATAAATAGCACCTCTTGGAGAGATAGGTATGTATCCCAGCGACTATCTTGTCTAAGGAACAGTCTCCCTATCCATGTGAAACAGAGTTCCTCCCTAACCCAATTCAAGTGCAACTTGGACAATTGGATGGGAAACTGGAAATTCATCCATTGCTTGGCACCTATGTCTAACAGACACAGGAAACCTGTAAATGGTTTATCTCTCACACCCATGCTTACACTTACCAAGGGTATCAGAACTTGACAGAGATTTGGGGTGCATGGCTAGGCTTAAAATGGCCTTGTGGCCGTTAGCCTAGTAAACACCTATGAACCTATGATTTTCTGCTAATTTCTAGCAGTTGCAAAAACTCAGAGTAGAACTACACTGTCTCTCTCTCTCTCTGTCTCTCTCTCTCTCTCTCACACACACACACACAAACACACACACACACACACACACACACACACACACACACACACACACACACACATACACAAACAAACACACAAGCACTTACACACACAGTACTATAAAATAATGCCACACAGACCAATGGTTTGTACATTAATGAATGTTTATTGGAAAAATACTTGTGCAGACTCTCATATGTATTGCAATAACAGAGACAATATGATGGAACTTTTCTGTATGTCACACAAATAACTCAAACAAATTTTAACCTGGCCCAAAGCTTACAACTTCCATCTTTTTGGATTCCAAATGGAAGATTGTCCAAAGCTTACAACTTCCATCTTTTTGGATTCCAAATAGAAGATTGTCATATTTCTTTGGTAAGCCTGGAGTCTGTTCTCCTTTGCTGCTGCACGCTATCCTTAACTGCTGTTCCAATCAAGGACTATCCCTGCATTGAGAAGGCAACGTCTCTAACTGGGCCATAAGCCTTCCTCTTATACAACATTTTTTTAAATTCAAGAACTTTATTAGAAAAGCAAAAAGCAGCATTTTATTAGTTACACAGTTTTAAATGTCTTCATTATTACATTTTCAAATGCAACATGGGATCACACACATTAAGAGGAAAGACAACAAACTATAGGTACAGTTTCCATTATTATTGTTGTGTAGTATACACTTATGTTTTATTTTAATAGTTTTCATTCACTTCAGCATTACATACATTTCACAGTTCCTGCCTTATCTTAAACCTCACTTGTCCACCTGAGTATTGTTCCAACAATTTCCATTTATTTCTAAGAAATGCACTCCTTCACTTTTCTACCAATCTCACCTGCAGTTCTTATCACCTTTTAGTATTCAAAACTTCCATTATGGGTGGTACAGATTTTGATTTCCATTTTCTAATATTTGCTTTCTTGGCATCCAGTAGCATTAAACATAGTAAGGCTTTGCTATGTCTAGGCAATTATGATCCTTAACACAGCTCATAAAAATATTCTTTGAATCATTGCCTAGCTGTGTCAGTAATGCAACAGGTAGCACACTTGCCTTTATTGCTGGAAGACCAGAAGCCTGTGGGCTCTATTCCTACTCCAGGGGATTGGATCACTGGCAATGCAGTGCAACATTAAGAGGTGCTAAACTACTCTGTGGGCCATCTTTTGGATGATATGTTAAATTGAAGTCCATCTGCTTCAGTTGGTGGTGGTTTAACTTGATGTAAAAGCTCTCAGTGCACTTATCAATACCTAATAGTAGAAATACCATCTTGTAATTGCCCTGAGAATAACCCTCTTGTCTAGTGAGATTAGTTGGTCAACAAAGGGTAAATAAATAAACATGTATGTGTATGGGTATGGGATGTGATATAAAACAAATAGGGCACTCATAGATAGGGATAGGGTGGGGCATGAACAACATTGTTCCAACTGCTGCCCCAACCCAGAAGGACATTACAGGGATTCATTACAAATGATGACTCAAGATGGCCAGTGGTTGGGGACATGTGCACCCTGGAAGCCCAGTGATAAGGGCCAGCTGGGTGAGTAAGTCTGCTATGTACTCCAGCAGGCTCCTCAATCAGGCCATACATCTACCCACACATCTTCGATCTTTCTGTGGCAGCCTCCACCACCTACTCTAAGTTAAACTGGGCCACCAAAGGCAACAGTCCCAGTCTACATGCCGGTGAGAGGCCAGGACACTGTTCCAGCAAGGTATTCCATTCCTAACTGACCACCATGCTCCATATTAAAAGCTTCAGTAGGGAAGGGATGATAAAAATTCCAGCTGACCAAATCTACATCAGGGCCCGCAGTAAGGAGACACAAAGGGAAACTTGTCATAGCTGAGCTATTCTGACATTTGACTGAATATACGTAAAACACAAATGCATTAGCAACTGGAAATAACTGTGGCTGAGTGGTGTGTGTGTGTGTGTGTGTGTGTATGTGTGTGTGTGTGTGTGTGTGTGTGTGTGTGTGTGTGTGTGTGTGTGTATATATATACATATATAAATATATATAAATATATATATATATATATATATATATATATATATATATATATATATATATATATATATATATATATATATATATATATATATATATATATATATATATATATAAAGCAGGAAAACTGCAATGCCAGGAAAACAACAGTTTGGGACAAGAATATGATATAAAAGAATGTGAGCAAGAAGGAGAGTATGAATATCTGGGAATTGATGAAGGATCAACAATAAAACACAAGCAAATGCAAATAAAACTTAGTAAGGAATGTTTCGGAAGGCTTAAATTAACCGTGAAAACAGCACTGACCTCTAGGAACAAAAGCCAGGCTATAAACCAATTTGCTCTTCCTGTCCTGACTTACAGTTTTGGAGTGACTGAATGGCCCCAAAACATGTTAGACAGATTAGATACGAAAACAAGAAGGATGCTTCATGCTCACCAAATGATTTATAAAAATCAGTGCATACCAAGATTATATATTCCCCATTCCGAAGGAGGGATGGGCCTCCTTGAAACTGATTACATATATAGATCTGCAATTGTGGGACTTCAGACATATCTGCTGATGTTGCAAAACATCACACCCTCCTCCCATCTAAGTAATCCCTCTACTAAGGTTAACAAACTCTACAGTATACTCATATCTGATCAATCAATCTGTGTGTAAATATGTAAATAATCTCTACTCTGTGAACATAAGGTGGATATAACACTAATGTTTGGCATTCTTTTCTTTTGTATTTAGTATTGTTCTTAGCTAATTTTTAATATCTTATCATATGTAAATGTAACTTACCATTTTATCTAATAATAAAATATCCTATGTTATTCCACTCCACAAAGGAGGTTCATCCACAGAACTATCCAACTATAGACCTATAGCCATACTATCACCACTTGCCAAAATTATGGAAAAGTGCATGCACAACCAACTAATGCTCTATCTAACCCAAAATAAACTACTCACAAACTCTCAACATGGATTCAGACCCCATCATAGTACAACCACTGCCCTCCTCTCTTTTACTGAAAACATTAATCTTAACCGGAATAATAAAAAATATCCTCCGCTCTCTTCCTGGACCTATCGAAAGCCTTCGATATGGTAAACCATCAGTTACTTCTATATACTTTAAAAACCCTGTATCTAGATACTCCAGCCCTTGACTGGTTTCAAGCTTACCTCACTGGGAGACAACAAGCAGTAATGTGGCAAAACAAGCTCTCCTGCCTACTACCAAATACCATAGGAGTTCCTCAAGGTTCCATATTAGGACCTCTCCTCTTTTCAGTCTTCATAAACGACATCCAAACAGTCATCCCTGAAGCCACCTGCATTCAATATGCAGATGACTCGACTATAATATGTTCCAATGCCTCTCTTGCAAATCTAGTAACTACCACCCAACATAGCTTCACCAAAGTCGAAAACCTGGCTTGCCAACCATCTCCTGATCTTAAATCCAAACAAAACCAAGTTACTTCTCTTCTACCCAACCAATAGATCTCCGACTGAAAACTTCACTATAAAATCCAATAATGGGACCATCATCTCCCCAGACACCTATATAAAGCTATTAGGAGTAAACATTGACAATAAACTCAGATTTGATATACATATCAACCAAGCCATTAAGTCAGTCAACAAGAAACTTGGGACCCTATATAGAATTAAAGCCTTCCTTACCCTGAATGCCAGGGCAGCCACAGCCCGTTCACACCTTCTCTCTACCCTACTATATGCCTCTCCTGTCCTCATTCACCTTAACAAATCTGATCTGGCCAAGCTCTCATCCTGCTATAATCACATTGCCAGGTTCATTACAGGCCTACCCTACAGAACACACCACTGTACTAACCTGAAAAAGCTTGGATGGATAGAATTCCCACACCTTCTTTACCAGTCCCAACTCATAGAGGCCTTCAAAATCCTTAAACAACCTGAGAATACCCCAGCACTAAAAAACTTAATGACTCCCTACTCCAATCTAAGCTGCCTTCACTCAGCAAACAGACTCCTTGTCCAAACAACTAAATCTCTCAACCTAGGTGGTGACGCTATTTGCCAACACCACTGGTAAAATATGGAACTCTCTCCCAAATAACATCACACTTGCAACTTCTCTAAGTCAATTCAAAAATAGTCTAAAACTCCACTTCAAGTCACACTGGCTATGTCCTTGCTCAAACCCAGACTAGCTCTGTGCCATTAATTAAAACATAAACAACTAGCTAAGATGATAAGTACTTTGTATACTGTGATAAAGAAATATGTATCCTGTCTAACTCTATGTCATTATACTGCCTACCATCCTTGCTAATATGTTATTAATGTTACATTTGTAGTAATCTCAGAAATAGTAATGGCAGTCTTGTACTTGTATATAAATAGCCTATGTTTTTGTTAAGTTCTTTCAGCTCATTTACTGTACCTAATTATCAATGTAACTCTGTTGGAGCTTTTCTCCCCGGGCCTCCGCTGAAAAGGACATGTATCCAGTCGGACCATCCCGGTTAACAAATGTAAAATAAATAAATAAATAAAATTTCTGTATACAGTCCTCAGGTCTCCACTGAAAACGGGCCAAAAGCCCAGCTGGACCAACCCGGTTAACAAATGTCAATAAATAAATAAATAAAACCAAATGTAGTGAAAGTTTTAAAACATGAGGTGAATAAATCTGACTTCTCTGCTTGATCTACCATAAGATTTCGGCATCAAGTAGGAATGGAAATCAAACCAGAAGTAAATAAAACCCAGGCAGCAACTGAATGTGCCAAAAAAACAAAATAAAGAATATAAAGTGAAGGATCAGATGAGAAGGAATGAAATGTGGAAAATGCATAAATATAGCTGCAAGTATAAAACCTTTTGGAAGAACCTCATGTTGATCATAATGAACGAATGGGTGGTTAAGGAGACATGAATTCAAACCGAGATGAAAGGTTAATACTGGCAGCACAAGACAGTGGGCTACATACACTGCGGTTTATAAAGTCTATTGAACATGTGGGAGAAACAGACAAATGTAGGTTTCGTAAAACAGAATTGTAAACAGTTGCACATCTCATTGCTGGTTGAGACATACTAATGGCATTAGGACTGTATACTGAAATGCATAATAATGTGGTGAGCCTGCTGCACTGGGGATTGTCCGAGCATTATGGCACTGAAGTGGCTGAAAAACACTGGAAACATGAGCCACAAAGCATCATAGAAAATGTTGGTCTACATCACATGGGATCATCCATTACCAACAGTTCAAATCAAAAGATAGATGCTATAAAACCGGATATATAGTGGTCCAAGAAAAGAAGACAAAAGTAGCATTGATAATTGTATGCAGGACACTGTAGTCACTGGGTGTGGAGATTTCAGAGAGAGAGAAAATCATAAAATGTTAGGATTTGCAAGCAGAAATGACAGCAATGTGGAAGAAAGATACCCAGATAGTTCCAATAATAGTAGGAGCAACACGTCTTATAAAAAAAGAGTCAGCAATCGTATTTACATATGCTATCTACACATGTAACTCTGTACAAACTGCAGGAGTCAGCAATCGTATTTACATATGCTATCTACACATGTAACTCTGTACAAACTGCAGGAGTCAGCAATCGTATTTACATATGCTATCTACACATGTAACTCTGTACAAACTGCAGGAGTCAGCAATCGTATTTACATATGCTATCTACACATGTAACTCTGTACAAACTGCAGGAGTCAGCAATCGATTTACATATGCTATCTACACATGTAACTCTGTACAAACTGCAGGAGTCAGCAATCGTATTTACATATGCTATCTACACATGTAACTCTGTACAAACTGCAGGAGTCAGCAATCGTATTTACATATGCTATCTACACATGTAACTCTGTACAAACTGCAGAAGTCGGCAATCATATTTACATATGCTATCTACACATGTAACTCTGTACAAACTGCAGGAGTCAGCAATCGTATTTACATATGCTATCTACACATGTAACTCTGTACAAACTGCAGAAGTCAGCAATCGTATTTAGATATGCTATCTACACATGTAACTCTGTACAAACTGCAGAAGTCAGCAATCGTATTTACATATGCTATCTACACATGTAACTCTGTACAAACTGCAGGAGTCAGCAATCGTATTTAGATATGCTATCTACACATGTAACTCTGTACAAACTGCAGGAGTCAGCAATCGTATTTACATATGCTATCTACACATGTAACTCTGTACAAACTGCAGGAGTCAGCAATCGTATTTAGATATGTTATCTACACATGTAACTCTGTACAAACTGCAGGAGTCAGCAATCGTATTTAGATATGCTATCTACACATGTAACTGTACAAACTGCAGGAGTCAGCAATCGTATTTAGATATGCTATCTACACATGTAACTCTGTACAAACTGCAGGAGTCAGCAATCGTATTTAGATATGCTATCTACACATGTAACTCTGTACAAACTGCAGGAGTCAGCAATCGTATTTAGATATGCTATCTACACATGTAACTCTGTACAAACTGCAGGAGTCAGCAATCGTATTTAGATATGCTATCTACACATGTAACTCTGTACAAACTGCAGGAGTCAGCAATCGTATTTAGATATGCTATCTACACATGTAACTCTGTACAAACTGCAGGAGTCAGCAATCGTATTTAGATATGCTATCTACACATGTAACTCTGTACAAACTGCAGGAGTCAGCAATCGTATTTAGATATGCTATCTACACATGTAACTCTGTACAAACTGCAGGAGTCAGCAATCGTATTTAGATATGCTATCTACACATGTAACTCTGTACAAACTGCAGGAGTCAGCAATCGTATTTAGATATGCTATCTACACATGTAACTCTGTACAAACTGCAGGAGTCAGCAATCGTATTTAGATATGCTATCTATACATGTAACTCTGTACAAACTGCAGGAGTCAGCAATCGTATTTACATATGCTATCTACACATGTAACTCTGTACAAACTGCAGGAGTCAGCAATCGTATTTACATATGCTATTTACACATGTAACTCTGTACAAACTGCAGGAAGAGTCATTACTGGGCACATTGTGGGTGCTGCAAAGAGCACTTTTGGCTGACATCAAAGAGTGAAACAATACTAATTTCATGAACTGTAATCTTACTTTGATTTAGGAATGGGTTCCAGTGCTGTCATGGTATTAGAAACCCAAAATATTTGGAGAAATTAAAAAGTCCTAATTACTATGTTCATTTGTTTTATCAAACTTATAACTCACTTGAAAGTATAGCTGATGTACAGCTAGCTTCAAAAGTAACCTGCAACCTGATGGCATTGTGTTGGAATAGATTGCTATCATAATATACTTACATTATCATTAATATGTATAAATCAACTTATATATGCTGCCAGTCCTTTTTTTTGTTGTTGGTAAGTTGTCAGCATTGTAATCTATCTCTGACATAAATGATGGGGATAGAATTCAACAGTATACATACAGAGGTGAGTAAAAGACCACCACTGACAAGGATATTTTCCCCATATGCAATAATAACACATTGATAAAAAGGAAGTAATCTCTGTGAGGTATAGATACAGATGGAGTGAAAATATATAGCTGTAGTGTTATTTCTGACTAAACTGCAATATCCGTGGTATGTTTACAGAAACCAGTAACTTCTGAGGATTTCTATAAGTTGTATGTTCACCGATTATTTTACTGATACTTTCCGATGCTTAGTAATATAGTTGTAGTTGTTAGCACATATGGGCTGGTAGAAACAACACCAGGATGGTTCACTGTTTATTGTATTTATATGTTGCCACAAGTGCATAACAGTTCATTTTAATATGTTGATTTTTTTCTGCACTATTTCTATTATATAACTTCTATATAAAATTCTAAATTCTGTATAACTTCCATTATGTGTGTTGCATACCATATTGTGTCAGTAACATTTGTTATGATGTGTATCACTGACGGTGGCTGTATATGACAGGCATCTGATATTCTTGGAGTAAACATGCTCATTCTTTTTGGATGTGCATGTAACTGTGGAATACCATTACTATGGCACATTGGCTGTGTGGCTGTCCCTTACTTGTTATGATATCCACTGCCATGGGTTCAAATCCCACATGTGACCTATGCAACTTTTCAATGGATTGTACATGTGATGATGTTTTTTTTTAATCATATGTATTCTGATTATCTATTCATAACATAAAAACATATGAAACTGATTGTTTAGCACAGCTTTATATTGTACATGAGAGGTGAGATAGTCAATTGACATATGCTTGTAACATCATAACAAAATTCAAGTCTCCATATAAAATATGACATTTGCATATCACACTGTCCCTCAGATGTCAATCAGAAGTAGGGAAGACAATTTCTCGCACAGACATAATGAAATTATAATCGAGGTTCCTCCCCAGCATGATTGTAGTCTTGTTGCATGGACAGGCAATACTCTCTGGCAGAATGAAGTGTGAACAGCCCCTCCAAACATGATAAATGCTTTGGGCAATCACAACAGATCCAGTGAGGTCTGTCAATAATGTTACTATGGCACAATGCAGAGTGCAGCCTACAGACTGCTACTATGAGAGGGTGAGAAATGTCACTGGAGGTGGGCCACCCTTGCTCCCCAGATGAGATAAGAGTGTTACTGGCCTCAAATCATACCACCAGGACATATGTTGCACTCATGCTTAATGTTGACAGGTGCAGATTCTGACTACATCATAGTTGTGGTCCTGTATTTCCTGACTAGTCCCTCAGGTATTTCACCATGTTGGAAAGCAACCCTCAGACCAATTTCCCTTCATATTGCAGCATCATCGACACTACCAGCATGTGTCACCATGATATTAGTAACAAGGGATCTGCTGAGCACACCACTTGACAAACCTTTCTTTTGATGTACAGTTCTGCATCAGGTACAGCAGGTGTTTTAAATGGAAAGTGGGTGCAGTCTATTGCCCCGAGGATGCAGGAGAAATTGGCTATAGCACAGAATTGTTGCATGGCAGTTCTTTAATCCATGACTGTTGCAGGGAAGTGGATGTAATCATCCACCTTGGTACACATTGCTGCCAGGAAATGCAAGATAATTTGAATGGCAGCTGCCTGGGATGCTCCTACGGCACCTCCCTTATGCTGCTGAAATTTTCCAGAGGAGAGCAGCATTATAGACTCAGACAAACTTTTGTTAGCGAGTGTAAAAGTAAACAAAAAAACATAAAAAAGTGTGTGTGTGTGTGTGCTTGCGTGCGTATGTGTGCGTGTGTGTGTGTGTGTGTGTGTGTGTGTGTGTGTGCGTGTGTGTGTGTGTGCATGTGTGCGTGTGTGTGTGTGTGTGTGTGTGTGTGTGTGTGTGTGTGTGTGTGTGTGTGTGTGTGGTTTGTGTGTGTGTTTGTACAAATGTGAGGAGTGAAAGTGATTGAGCAGTGGCAGCAGCAGTTAAGCAGTTTCATACCTCTTGACCTCTTCGCTCAAGATTGAAACTGCAAAGCTGCATGATCAACAGGATTTGTGTTAGCATGCATGTTCTGATCCACAGTTGTGTTTCGTGGTGGGGATGGTGGGGTAAGATTGCTTTAGCAGTGGCAGCAGCAAAGTGGTTTGCATATCTCTCAACCCTTTATTTAAATAGATCATCGGGATCAATGGGGTAAATGTTTCATTTGATGTCAGTGAAGTGCTTGGGCTGACATGGACAAACTCATGAAGGTGTCTTTGAGGGAGATGTTTCATTCATTTGGCATCAGTGAAGTGCTTGTACATACATTGAAAAACTACTGAAGGGATCCCTTGGTGGGAATGTTCCAGTTCATGTCAGAGAAGTGTTCGGGCATACATAGAAAAAATACTGAAAAACTCATGGGGGAAAGTTTGATTTGGTGTTAATGAAGTACTTATGCAGATATGGACAAACTACTGAAAGGATCATGGGAGAAATGTTTATTTTTGTGATAGTAAAAGTGTTTGGGCAGGCATGGACATACTGCTGAAATTATCATTGGGGGAAATGTTTTATTTGGTGCCAGTGAATGAGCTCAGCAATAACAGATCAACTACAGAAGGGTTCATCTGGTGACATTTTTCATTCTGTCATCACAGAAGTCTTTCTCCAGACATTTTAGGGGGATATGTTTTGTGTGGTGTCAGTGATATGCATGTGCAGACACAGACAACTTACTGAAGAGACTGTTTTGGGGAAATATTCTTTTTGGTGTCAGTGAAATGCATGGACAAACATGGAGAAACTACATAAGGGATCGTTGGGGAAATGTTTCATTGGGCGGCAGTGAAGTGCTTTTGTAGGCATGGACAGACTATGAAATGGATTGCTGGGAGAAATATTTAATTTGATGTTCATGAAGTGCCTATGTGAACAAACTACTGAATGTGTATTTGGGTGAAGTGGTTCATTTGATCTTAGTAAAAGTGCTTGTCCTGGGATCATTGGGGGAAGTGTTCCATTTGATGACAGTTGACTGCTTATGGAGACATAGACAAACTACTCAAGGGATCATTGGGGGAAATGTTTCATCTGATGTCAGTGAAGTGCTTATGCAGGCAAGAAAAAACTGCTAAATGGATCACTGGGGGAAATGTTTTCATTAGGCATCAATAAAGTGTTAAAGCCTGCTTTAAATCACTTATTGAGTCTTCTATGCCTGTGTCATGGGATTATGAATGAAAGCTGTATTTTACTTAGCTTATGCTGGAGGACCAGAATCTTCATATTAGCTACATGCTAATTTATATCCAAAATAGCACAGTCATGAAGTAATCAACATTACAGCCTTGCATTACTTATGCCCCCAGTTCAGTTCTAAATGGCAACACTTTTTGCTGAATCTGTAACATCTGCCTTTGAATTGTGATGCTGCATTTTGTCCCACATCCAATGATATAATGTGCAGTGAAATTACTCTTCTTCACTTGCTGTTCATGTATTGTGTCTCCATGTGCCTGGCAGTTCATTGGTGGTACCCTATTACGGATAAGCTCCAAATCTACCATGCCTCTGCAGTGAGGCTAAGTGGGTAATCGAGGAAATAATGATTTTTGGTAGTGTGGCATGTCTGTCCACCTCTCAGTACATGAAGCATCACTGTTCATAGGTTCATATGTAGGTACTAGGCTATTGGCCCTAGGGTCTATATAAGCCTAGCCAAAAGGTACCCTGGCTTTCGCAACCCTAGAACATTATTTTCCTGTGCCACTGTTGAGCAGAGCCACAGAAGTGATCCCCAGGGTGGATTTCCTATCTCCCATCCAATCATCAAGATTTTTCTTGAGGAATGCTCATGAGGAGCTTTGTTTGATATAGATAGTATGTGAAGTCTCTGGGATAGGAATCTATCCCTCCAGCATGTTCTGTTTATTGTGGTGACAAGGTTTAGGTCCCTAGAGCATGTAGCCCGGAGGGATTGGGATTTCTTTAAGTGGAGCATGTCCAAAAGCTCTGGGTTTTACATAGCTTTGTGTGTTAGACAGAGATTGCCTCTGAGTAGGTGATATGTGATGGAGTAAAGCTGCAGTATTTTGAGATGGTCTGCACATCTGTTTGAGGCTGGTAATCCTCTTTGTGAGGTATTTCTGCAGCCTTTCCAGTTGTTGTAGATGTCTTGTGAGGTACACACCAAAAGGGGCGTTGTACTCTATAATGGGTCTAATGAGTGATGAGTAGAGGGGAACAATGACCTCTTTTTTCCTGGATGAGAAACCTTTTGTGATGAGGTGCGCCACATAGAAGGATTTCCTGACTATTGTGGCAATGTGATTATCAAAGGAGAGACTACTGTCCACCTGTGTCCCAAGGTCTCTTATCACACTTTCGGTGTTAAGTAGACTACCGCCTATGTTTTATTTCATGGGTACAGAGTTTTTACCAAAAGGGATGACAATGCACTTTTTGTCATTGAGCTTGAGGCCATGGTTTTGACACCAGGCATCTTTCTCAGCGAGACCCTTTTGTAGGATGTCTACATCTTTTGGAGTTTTGATTATGGCTCCTAGTTTGCATTCATCTGCGAACTTCATTAGCCAAAGACCTTCTGTGTTAGCCTGTACTTCAGAGAAGTAGATACCAAATAGGAGATGACCCAGGACTGAACCCTGTGGTACTCCACTTGTCACTGGTCTGAAGTTGGATTTGAAGTCTGCTACTTTCACAGTGTGGGTTCTGTCAGTGAGCCAGTTGGCAACCCATCTTGTGACATAGGGATTTATACCTAGTTTAGTGAGTTTATCTATAATTCCAGAGTGGGGGATGGTGTCAAAAGCCTTGGCAAGATCTAGATAGGCTGTGTGAACCACCTTACCCTCATCTACGGCTTTGATGACCGCTTCAAAGAAATCTATCAGGTTTAGGAGACATGATCTGCCTTTTACAAGTCATTGTTCATAAGTTCCATGATGATACATTCCATAGCCTGCAGACCAGGCTCATCAGGCTAATGGGGCGGTAGTTTTCCTGGTCTGTGGTGGCTCCCTCTTTGTGGAGTGGGATAACCATCGCTGTGCACCATTCAGTGGGCACATAGCCTGAGGTGAGGCTATGATTGAACATGGTACTTAGGTGGGGTGCCAGTTCATTCTGTAGTTCATGTAGAATGCAGCCTGGGATGTTGTCAGGTCCCATGAATGCTTTGTTCTTGGCTTTGGAGAGTGGGTTTTTTACCTGTGCAGCAGGGATTACAGGAATTTTGCATTCTTCCGGTATAGAGAGGGGCCCTTTAGGGGATGGGGGGGGTAAAGTTAGCACTGAGCCTATCTGCCAGCATGTTGGCAATAGCAGTTGGTTCTGTATATTTAGTGACATTGTATTGTAACTCACAGCAGATCTGAGTGTTGCCATTGAGATTCTTGACATAGATATAGAATGCTTTGTGGCTGTCTTTAGAGTCAGTGGCGAATTTGTTTTCATAACTAGCTTTAGAGGAGTTTATGAGGGATCTCAGCTTTTTACTGAGGCTGACCAGGGAGTTCCTCCAATCATGGGATTTTACTCTTTTTTGCAACAGTTTCTTTCTTCTGTTGTAGAGTTTGTTTATGGCAGGGGACCACCAGATTGGCTTCTTTTTTTTGGAGTATAGCACCTTGGTTCTGTTAGGGATTGCGTGATCCATGCACTCGTGTAAGTGCTTATAAAGTGCATTTGTGTAGGATTCAGCATTCATACCTCTATTGTCCATCAGCATGGGTGTCGTAAAGTTTGCCACTTCTGTCTTAAGAAGCGTGAAGTTGGCTTTCGAGAATTTTTTTACGGTGGTTTCCATAATGGGGGTGGGTGTGGATGTCTAGGGTGATTAGCTTGTGGTCGGATTTGACCAATGAGGACTTGACCACTGGTGTGGAGCACCAGTTGCCCATGTTGGTAATAACCAGGTCTAGGGTATTGCTGCCCCTGGTGGGGGTGTGGATAAGTTGATCCAAGGCATTGGAATTTATGAATTACAGAAAACATTGAGCACAAGAGGTGGTACATGAGTAGTTTTCCCAGTTAATGGTGGGGTAGTTGAAATCACCCATTATTAGGGTGTTAGGTTGTACCCTAATATTTTCCATTGCATCAAGAAATGAGGTGTGGGAATCCTGGGGCATGGTGAGGGATCTGTAGCAAGCTACAATTTGGATTGTGCTCTTGCCCAGAGTTAGTTGCACTTGAATAATCTCGGATGCATTATGTTGAGCAACTAGCTTGGAGGTTTGGATATCCTTAATGAATAGGGACACACCTTCGCCTTTATTGTTTCGGTCCAGGTTAGGTGGCTGAAAGGTGTGGCATGAATTATAGCCTGGTAATGCAGGGGTACTCTCTGGAGCCTTGAACCAGGTCTCTGTCACTGCACAGGTGTCAATGTTCTCCCTTTTAAGGAGTGCCTCGAGTGAGTGCATTTTGAGGTTTAGACTTCTAGCATTGAGTAGCAATACCCTCAGATTCTGCTTGCTTGTACCTGTTATGGTGATGAATTTGTCATTTGAACCTTGCCTAAAAAAAGGCACTATAGGGGTGGGCTAAAGCCTTAGAAGAAATTTACTAGATTAAATAGACATAATCTACATTTCATAAAACCAAACTGTTGGGGTTCAAGTCTAAAATAGACATGTACGTAAAGTTTCTGTACACTGCTGTGACTGTCTGGATATGAATCCAAAGGAAATTAATGTACAGAGCAAAGCACTGACACAGGTCATTGTTGCTCCTGTTCTACATCACATAAGATGATAACCACTTATTGCTATCCAGTGTTGTCTACAACATCATACAGTGCAGTGTCACCTGGTTCATTTTCAAAGGTGTGATCTGTTTCTGATTCCACTAAGGAGGAAATATTAACAATTTCCTTCTCCAATATTTATGGTAGGATCAGTTCTAAAATACTTGCCACAATGATAAACTTATACCACAGTAACGTAGTAAAGATCCCTAATTTATTTACACTTTGCTGAACATGTTAGTCAAACATGGCCAATGGCTTCTTTTCAAGGGAGACCCAAGGTGGTTTTTATACTGACTAATAATTAATATGCATACTTTGCTATGTCACAGTGTCACACCATTATGAAGAAAAAATGGAGTGTGATAATGGTAATGTCAGGTAAATTAGCATACTTGTATTTGTATAGTTGTAATGTCTTTTACAGTGTTGATGAATGACCTATATATATATATATATATATATATATATATATATATATATATATATATATATATACATATATATATATATATATATATATATATGGAAGCACTTTACATAATCGAATTACTGAAATCTCGAATGTCATATGGTCAAGACCATATGATCGACATTTCAGTAAATCGAATATGTAAAGTAGTAAAAAATAACACTTTACTTACCTTAAAATGTTACGTGCACACAGAGGCAAGGCTTCTTGTACGCTCTGTGTGTACGTAATGTTTTTATCTTTTTTGTGGTGTTGACAGGAGGTGGGAAATCTCCCGTTTTGCGCTTCCACATACAGTGCAATATGGGAGATTTCCCTTTTCCTCACTGTAGCGCGATCTCAGAGTTGGTATATTTAAGTAGGGGGGTGTGCAAGGGGGAGAAGTCCCCCTGCAAAAGCGATGTTTGACTTTTTTTTTTTGGGTTTCATTTTAGAAGTTCGAGTTTCCAAAACTTGATATTTTGGTCTCAACCATATGAGGTTCGAGATTTTGGGAATTCGATCTTCTAAAGTGAATCCATATATATATATATATATATATATATATATATATATATATATATATATATATATATATATATATATATACATACAAATTTTGCTACATACCTTTGTTAAATTCTTACATTGTAGGCAATGAACTACATATGTGCATATATTTAGTGCACAGGTACATTCAGATATTTATGCTTTACATTAGTAGTGCACACAACTGTGTGAGATGCTGGGAGACTGAATGCATTTCAGTACAGTTATTACAGCATGTGTTCTGCTTGTGTAAAAGAAACTGATGCTGACTGGCATAATTTTATTACAGATTTGACAACTTCTATCACCTTGATGAACCCCTGTTAATAGAGGGAGCAGTCTGGTATAAGTAATACCTAAATCTGGAAGAAGTAGCTGTTTTTCACCAGGTAGCCATAAACCATTGAATGCAGGTCTTTGGAAGGGATATGCCTAGTACATATCTTCCTATAGGTCACATTGGATAATGATGAAGTGGCTCGTAACATACAAACTATGCAGATGTTATGGCTAAATGACATGAGAAACAGGATTAACATGCTATCTTTTATTTATTAAACACTTGTTTACCTGGAAAGTCCGACTTGCAATGGAACAATTTTCAACAGAGGCCTGAGGAGAAATGCTTCAGACATGTCTTTGTAACATTTCAGGAAACCAGAGCACCCAGAGGAAACCCACACAAATGCAGGGAGGATATGCAAACTCCACACAGAAGGCACCCAGTCAAGAAGCAAACTGGAGAACCTCTTGCTTTGAGGCAACAGTGTTAACCGCTGCACCACTGTGCTGTCCATTGGACAGATTATGGTAGAGGAAGAGTCAACTCCCACACTTTATTCTGAATTATTTGTTTCATCTATTGGTAGAAGCAGTGATGCCCACCAAAGTTGGAGGATGGTGTGAGGTTAGTGGTCCAGGCAGTACTGTAGGTAAGGGCATGGTGCAGTATTCACATGTCTTATTGGTGGGTATCTACACACAGCCTAGCATTTACATATCTGTTTCTATTTGTCAGGAAATAGGAGCATTGACCATAAGTCACTCACTAGCCATATGGCTATGGCTAGTATCTATGTGATCACGTTCATGATCATGTGTAACAGCACAGCCATTGCTGTTTAGTACACAAGCTATATATTGTGGAATATATATTGATCTCTGTTGCTTTATTTGCTAACAGTTACCAGTCAGAGATGTATAATACTTGAATAATGGTCTTATTAACAGCTTGCACACAAAATTGCTGGAAGTAGCATCCAGTGTGCCCTTAGTACACTGTTCCCCTGTCCCATGTTACTTCTCTGGACAATTAAGGAAAATGTTCCCAGCTTTTATCAAACAAGAAATTTTAATTTTTCTTGGGGG
The DNA here is from genome assembly GCF_019279795.1 of Protopterus annectens. NCBI lineage: Eukaryota > Metazoa > Chordata > Ceratodontiformes > Protopteridae > Protopterus > Protopterus annectens. The sequence goes on from NC_056746.1 coordinate 464,280,450, forward strand.
CTAAAGAAGGCAGCCAAAACTCTACAGCATTTGTGTGAAATTCTGGTATCAGTGTTTGTACATCATGTCATACCGCTGCATGACAGAGTGCTTCCAGCTGCATAGATACTCTGTGTGATGATTGCATGGTTTGTCACACAGACGTATATAGTATAAACACTGACAGAATTTCCTTGGCTACCTTCAAGCGAATAAGACTATTTTATTTACTAGAAAAAGCAATACTGGGACAATGTTAAAATTTCAGACAATTCTCAGATTGTCACAGCCACCTTGTAAATACCCAGGTTGAAGCCTCATTTTCACAAAAGCCTTATAAGTGCGCATCTAGTGAATACAGCAGCTACAATGAACAAGTCCTTTTAGGCACAGATACCACCATATTCTTACATGGCACTGAATACTATCACTGCAGTCTGTTCACAATATTAGATTGTCACTGCAGACCATATGCCATATGATTCTACCAAGGTAGGCCATAGTGTTACTCCATCTGTAGTCTGTACACCATACAAGAATATCAATACAGCCCATAGACTAAATGATACTATCAATGCAATTCATAAGAAGAAGGCATATGGTTCTCTTAACCAGCAATTAAAGTTCCCTCGTGTCCTGTAAATTTTCTTACATTTAACTGTCCATTCCACTGCGGGCATGAGGGGGGTGCTTTACTGCATCAAATGATTGGATAAAAGTGATATGGATTTTACAGTCCATATGTTCTGATAGAAACTGCATTGCTATTTTTCATTTTAAGCAAAACAAAACACAAAAGGGAAAACAGTGTAATTGGTCATCCACTGATATCGTAGACGTTGTCTGTGCTCATTTTCAACCTTTTTGTGCTTTTTGTTTCTTGACTAACTCAGAATTTGGATATAAGTTGTTGATAAGCATCGTATTTTGTATGCTACAATAAACAGACATCTCAAAAATATCATGGGTAGTATAATTGTTTTAATAATGTTTTCATGCTGCTAGAATGTGTAACACCGTTGTTAAGTGACTATAATGTCAAAGAAGTCCACAGCTGAGGACAGGAAGCCTACATCCTCAGTTTTTGTCATTACCAGTTTTGTTCATTTGAATATTACAGTATGGGAGCCATCAGAACATTTTTAAAATATCAATATTAAAATGAATGTGGACAAAGCTCCCCTTATATAGATGATAACAGAAGGTTACTTTTGATCCCTTACTAGACACCAGTAAACTTATGTTGTCCACTGGTGCAATGACTTTACAGCGGGGTGGTACCTAATTAGGATAGATATCCTTACAAAGCTGCTTATTGCTGTCAGCCTGCAGCATAGTCATTTAGTCTGAAGTGTTTTGGGATCATTTCATGAATCCTAATGGACCTCTCTCTGAAAGGTTACCTCTCAAGGAAAAAAAAAGCTACATACCTTACTCCACTGCCTACAGCTATTTGGGGAAGGAATCTTCAAGCTCTTGAATCTTTGTGTATATTACACAACTAGCAATGTTTAAACAGAAGAAACCCTTAGATATGAGAATTATACTTTCGTTTTGGTTACATTTGGAGAGAAAGTCCTTATCATGCAATCCTGGAGGCCTTCCTTTTATTTATGACTAATTACATGCCAAACCCATGACACTCTGAAAATGACACTTCTATATGTGTGTGTGTGTGTAACGTTTTGTAAAATATAGTTTTGATAAATATAATAGATATTGTTTTCAAAAGAACATGCCATATAGCATGCATTGTAATATTTAGCATTTTAAACAGACAAGAACTAGTGTGTAGTTGCATAAAAATACATAAATATATAGATGTCATCTCAGAACAGTGAAGTTAGCAATTCTATTTTCTTTAAGCTGTCTTTGAAACCTTACTTTAAAAGAAATTGTTTATTTGACTGCTACAATGTCTACTGAAAGGGAATAATGACCCGGGTACAAAATTTACTGTAGGAATTTTATTCAGGATTCATTTTAATTACATTTCACTTCTTACGATTTTATAAATGAAAGTGCAGAGTAGAAATGTCTTGCTGGGAATAATGCTGTCTTCCCATAAGACCGAAACACAATATAGTGTTTTCAGAATTATCTGAGAATGGTTGTATGCCTAATTATGAAATTATACAGAATTTCATAACTTCTACAATTTACTTCTCCAGTGCAAACCTTTGTGCATAGCTCTTTTTATTGAATATCAGGGTGTTTTTTGCAGCTTTTGGAACTGTCCCAACTTCCACGTCATTTGGGAGGCAACCAGACAAATGTTATTTTCACTTCAGGAATGTACCTAAAATGCCTTCTTTCTCAATTTCTAGCGTGTTCAGTGAAATAAGTCATTTTTCAAGCCGTAATGCTAACAGCCAAATGTAATTAAGGGTTCTTCAGTAGTTAAGAAAGTGCAGCTTCAAAACTAAAGGAAGTTTTGTTTTAAACAATATACATTGTTTATGTTTATTCAGGGTGGTTCAGTTCTTCACCCTTGGAGGGTAGATGTTAAAAGACTGATGTACTTGGTTTTGTGCATTGTCTGAAAGAGTGGTACAAAAACTTCCTTAGCATGTATATTTCTTTGCTTTCATGCAGGACATTCATTTTTTTTAAATATATTAAACAGAAGGTAGAAACTTGATTTATTTCTAAGTTATGCACAAAACTTGACTATTGACTTAATGGCTAGTGTTACATTAAATTATTTGCAAGCATAATGCTTTTGAGTAAAAAAACAGACCACATGTTCTGAGGTCACAGCTTAACACTGGAGTGGAAAGACTGCACCTGTAGGCTGAAGCTGAGAATTTGTAGATTCACACCTAACTGAAGTGAATAGCTCAATCAATGGTTACCTACTGGACGGTATGGACTTACACCTCCCCCACCCCCACATTCAGAGACACACCATAAAAATCTTTTTTTTTTTTTCTTTTTAAGTGGTACAAGTTCTTCTTCTTCTTTCAGCTTTTCCTGGTTAGGGGTCGCCACAGTGGATCATCTGTCTGCTCATGATTGGCAGTGGAGTTTTATGGTGTCGAGTTGCCAGCCTGGCACCCAACCTTCCACAGAAGGTACATACATGCACACACTCACACCTAGGGCCAATTTAGAGTGTCCAATCTACCTACTGCATGTCTTTGGGATGAAACCGAAGCACCCGGAGGAAACCCACATGACCACAGGGAGGACATACAGACTCTGCACAGAAGGCACCCCAGCCGAGAATCAAACCGGGGGACCTCTTGCTGTGAGGCAGCAATGCTAACCATTGTTTTTTAAGTGGTACAAGTAATCCCCCATAATCACTGCAAAAAAAAAACTAGTTCCTACTATACCATTGTTGCAGCACTTTGCAAGAATTCTGAAAGCACTAAAATGTGGAGTGGTACAATTAATTGGTTGTGGTGCACCAATGTTCAGAAATAAAATCTCATGGCTAAACCCCCTACCTTGTTCAAACAGCATTATACTCTGCAATGAGCATAGACCAATTACAAAACTGATTAAATGTGGGTTCTGATAAAAAATGATGACTGAGAGCTGCATTTCATTAGAGCAAAAGCAAAAGAATAACATTTGTATTTTTGGTGGAATGAAAAACCTGTGATACTACTTATGCAAGAGCGGTAGGTCGCCAACTACTATAGTCAACTTTATGTTGGTATAACTTGGAGGAAACAAAAACTGTTCCTCCCATCAGTAACCAAGAGTTTCATTTGATTTTTCAGTGAAATGATTTACCTGACCAGTAGACTAAATGACGTTACCAGCTCCTTTAATCTTTAGGAGCTACTATCTTCTTGCTGACTTCACAATTTAAACACAGCTGTCTCCCTACCGATGTTTACTCAGGCCTAATCCAATGCCTTGAAGTTTGGTACAAAATAGAAAAGTCTGAACAATAACTGTCTTACTAAGGAACAGGAAAGTCAGTCAGAAGAAAACTGTTCTATTTTCTCCTTTCCAATACTGATTTGCCATTCAGCTTTACTTGCCGTCCTCCAACAAAGTACGCATTACAGAACTCAGGGAAGATAATGGAAGCCTTCATAGTACAAACTTTAAGAATATCAGTGCAGAGCCTAAAAGGAAAATGCCCTACATGCTTTCACACATAATGAAGATGAATGCCACTCACACAATATATCTAAAATACAGAAACTGAAATGAAAATAATTTCTTCTGGTTGACTCAAGCAATATTGGTGTGCAAGAAGACAAATAATATGGGGCTATAATAACATGTTTCTTTGTAAGCATAGCATGAGTGGTCAACATGAAATATGCAGGACTCTGACAGTGAGAAATGGGGTGAAAGAACTGGACACCACTGTTGACCTAGATACTGATAAGTGACTTAAGAATTATACAAAGTTGATTTAGAATCAGTCTTTTTTTGAGCAGTAGTTTTAGACTGAAAGTAGATGCTAGAACCTTCTCTGAAGTGGTAGCAAACTATGGAAATGTGAGGAAAGAATGGAAAACTGAAAGAGGGCTCCCTGTTGAATTGCCAGCACTTGTAACACTGAGTGATGATAGAACAAAAAAAAAAAAAGGATTGAAAATCCAGGAGAAGAACAAACATCAAAAATTGCTCTTCTTCTTCTTTAAACTTCTCTTTTGCAAGTTGGCATGCTCCCCTACCCCACATTAGGGGTGCAAGGGGGCTTGCCCTTGCAAAAAATGAAGTTTAAAGGAAAAGACTGAATCTTGAACATTGCCCTTCTCCTTTAAAGTTCTGATATAAATATATATATATATATATATATATATATATATATATATATATATATATATATATATATTTATATACCAACTGTGATATACCCACACCTCAGGGAAGAGGGAGTATTCTGGGAAATGGCCATCTCTGGCTTGGTATGTCAGTTTTTTCGGTCATTCATTCTCTGTCTTTCAGGACTCGCTCTAGTGGGTCCTGACATTTCAACTCTTTCCCTTGTGACAAAGAGAAATACTGCCAGCCCAGCTATCTGGAATCTTGTAAATATTTATATGTCATTTGTGAATATCAATATGATTTATATAGAAATGTGACAAATGGAGATACTGCCAGTCCAGCTATCCGGAATGTTGTAAATAACAGTAATTATATGTTAGTCGTGAATGTCAACATGATTCATATGCTTGTGTTACGAATGTATAAGAACTGTATGTCATATTGTATAGACATGTATGCTGAAGAAATATTTTTATACACTACTGTAACTGTTTAACAGGGGAGACTGAAACACAGGAGATTAACTTGCAAAACATCAGAAGAATGGTTGAGGTTAAGTTACTTTATAGCTGCGCCATAAGCAAAAGATATTATATTTCAGTTTCAGTGCAGACGCACTGTCTAGAACTAGAATTTTTTTGTATTGTCTTTACATGTGGAGGAATGTAAATTATTTTACAACTTCAACCATTTGCCATAGATCTAAGAGAAGTATTTTTTCACAGGTAGATGCTAACTGCTACATCAATGGTTGTTTTTGAGCCTGGGAACTGAAGTCAGATAACAAGAAGTGATGTCATGTTGCAAGTATCCCAGCAGCAATATTTGAAATAATAATCTAAGAAGTCTCTGAGAGAGAGAAACTGAGCATTTTGTATTTTGTCTTTGACCTGGCAGCATGAGCTGGAAACATCCAATCACCACATCTGTTCGGCCTTGCTGCAAGTAAGTAAACTAGGGTACAGTAATTTATTTTTGATTCAGTAAGGAATATAGTAAAGATTAGTTTAGATGCTTTCTGTATTTATTCAGGACTGTCCTGCAGTGTTGTTTTAAATATTTCCTGAGATTTTGAATTCTGATGTCACCATGAAGACATATTCAGTACTGTCTTGTTCTTTTATTATTTATTATTTTTTTTATTATTATGTTTTTATTTTACATTTGTTAACCGGGCTAGTCTAGCTGGATACATATCCGTTTTCAGTAGAGGCCCGAGGAGAAAAGCTCCAAACAAACAAAATGGTCAGTACATGTTTAAATTACAAGATTCAAAATAGAGTTACAAAAAAGAGAATACAAGTTACATTTACAAGATGAAAAAAAAAAATTACATAGATGTTATATAAGACAAAGAACATACTGGAGGTTATACATAGCATTAGTAAATATATTTAAACCTATCTTTGTGGCTGATATTTGTGAGACATATTTAAGCTCTTAGAGTCCTTGCATATCTATTTGGTGACACTGTGCAGGCCATTCCTAATATCCCTGCTCTTGGTCAAACTACCATTTGGATTAATAGTAACATTGCCCAGTAGGATTGGGCATCCTTTGTTAAGGGCCCTAAAGTTGCTGATAAGGAGCTCTGGTGGCAGTGATAACTACCTTATAGTTGGGGCAGAAGGGAGCATGTGCCAGCCTTTCCCAAGTGTGTGTGTGTGTGTGTGTGTGTGTGTGTGTGTGTGTGTGTGTGTGTGTGTGAGTGTGTGTGTGTGTGTGTGTGTGTGTGTGTGTGTGTGTGTGTGTGTGTGTGTGTGTGTGTGTATAAAACAAATCTTCTAGAGTGTGTGTATCAGCTACATGGGCAGGGACACGAAGCACTGGTTGGACACAGAGAGTGTTGGAGGACTTGACTTGGAACCCTGGCTAAGGACTCAGCTCTATAGCTGTGTCAGTAGGGAATCTTATTAGGGATCTGGAGAAAGAGGGAGAAACCAATTCCAGACGTACTATGCTCTCTATGTGCTCTTAAGGGAAATTGCACCTTACTGTGTATGTACTTGTCATTCTCTCAGTGTGTACGTCCTCCACTGTTGCCAGTGGTGAGGATTAAGGCTCCTTGATTACTGGGCCATTGTTGCGGTATCACATATCAATTGGTGGGCAGTAGTGAGATATCCACATCGCATATTAATTGGTTGGCAGCGGTGGGATATCCACATATTAGGATTCGGTGGTGTGGATATTGAATTCCTGTAGCCTGTAAACAGTGGTCACTAAGGAAGGTATTTGTACTCTCAATCAGCCACACTGTGAACATTCAGAATTTCATATCACAATTGTTTTTTTTTTTTTTTTGGTTAGCTTAGTTAGTCAGAGAGAGCAGGCAAGGATGTCAGGAGAGGAGTATGGCAAGCTGACAAGGAGCCAGTTGGCTGAGATATGCCAAGACAAAGGACTGGTGTATGCCAGCCTGACTAAAGTAGAAATGGTTGTAGCCTTAGTTACAGCCACATTACAGACTAGCGACCAGGAGGACAATCAGACTGGCCTTGGAAATGTACAACTCTCAGAAAACGGACAAGTCAACCTCCCACAGAGGACTTAAAAATCCATCTGGAGTTAAAGAGACTTGAACTGGAGGCCAAACATTTGGAAATAGAAGCAGCAGAGAGACTGAGATGTCTTGAGGTTGAGGAAGATAAGAAACTGCAATGTCTGTCTGCTTAGGAGAATAAGAGGCAGAGACAACATGAGAAGGAGACACTGACTCTTCGCCAGTGTCATGGAGGTAATGGGGAAGGGAGTAACCGAACCCCAAAAGCCATAAAGGTTAGTAAACTTCTTCCACAACTGACAGAGGGTGATAATTTTGATACCCTTTTAAACATATGAATAAAACTATGTAAACAGTATAATGTTGACCAAGGGCTCTGGGTATGGTTCCTGACCCACTTACTCCATGATAAAGATGTAACTGCTATTTCTAAATGTAAAACGAAAAACAACTCAGGAAGCCTTCCGCAGATGGTGATCACAGTGAATCCAATAAAGTGACAGGTAACCACGGAATAAAATAAGTAACGTTAGCACTTTTATTAATACAAAAGAACTTTCGGATAGCCTTGTAGCCCTCCTTCTTCAGACAAACAGAAGTATGCACACCAACGTTGTTTAAATACCAACTAAATTAATCAATTAGTGACCTCATAACTGCAAACTTTTCATTGTAAATGGCCACATTCACTTTAATACATAATAAAAACCATAAAAAATGCATTGCACTTTATAATCATGTACATGTGCTCAAATATACAGAATCTTATTTAACCATTTTATAAACTTTAAAATATATGGTATATAATTATAAATATAACTTATAATATAATATAAATAAGCTTTATTGCTCGCCGAAATTTTAAATAAATAGTGTTTGTGTAAAAATAATATATTACCAATTAAAAAAGCATTGGGCTTTAGCATAAAAGATGGTAAATAATTTAAACAAATAGGAGCGTATTTCCATGTATGGAATAATACTACGTAATGCTTTAGTGGAACTAATTAAAAATGAAATATAAAACTATACAATTCATTACCCCCCCCTTCCCCCCCCTTTTTTTTTTCCCCCTTTTTTTAAATTGTATCTACTACTAGTGAAGCATGATGATAAGACTAATAATAGAAGGCTAACTAGCTCTAAGTATTAACTGACCATGCTACTTTATTATAATACATTACATTCCAGTCCCAAGGATTATCTCCTTAAAGCTAGATGTTTAAGGATGCAACTAAGTGAGACGGACTCATTTAGGCCGGGAAAAATATATGCTCCTGTTCTGATTTGCCAAAAGAGCTCCTCTTTCTCTAATTTAATTTGCCAGGGTCCCGAGTGTTCCTCTATGGATACCTGTGTTAATACTGAAAAATGGAAAGTATGGTCAGGGAACTCCATTACATGACGTGCTAGTGCATTATTTATGTCCATCCTAGTTATTGCATATAGATGTTCATATATACATTTCCGCAGGACCCTCTCCGTCTTACCTATGTAGAAGGCAGAGCATTTGTTACACAAAGCCACATAAACCACTGCTCTAGTTCCACAATTATAGTTACCCATAATCTTGAATTTCTGTTTGTTAACCATAACATGTGTTCCTTCTTGTGTGTGTTTACACTGGTGACATGCTCCACAGCGAGACATCCCCTTACACCTATTAAAACTAGTTTTCTTATTCCTTTCTAACAGGGATTTAAGACTGAACCCTTTTCTAAAAGTAATGCATGGTAATGGGCCTAGTGCCTCCACTGACTGTCTATCCTCTATTATAATTGTCCAATTCTTCCTTAGAATATCCTTTATAAAGCGATGGTCCACTGTGAATGTGCACAAGAATCTAATCGTAGAATTACTTTTATTATTATTCAGTCTTTGTCCATCTATGTTGTCAGACATAGTCGTAGTACCAGTGTCTAAGGTATTCAAAATGGGTTTAAAATGGCCTATCTGCCTTTTATACTCAACTTCCTTTTTAATTTCAAGTATTAGGACTAGGGGGTATCCTCTATTAATAAACATGTTGCTCAAATTATTACATTCCTTAGCAAAATCAATATCTCTGGAAATCATACGTGCTGCCCTCACCATCTGGCCCTTCACGACCGCTCTTTTTTGTTGGTAGGGATGGCAACTACTAAAGTGTAAAAATCCGTTGGAATAAGTAGGTTTCCGATAGATTTTGCTAATGTATCTAGAATCGTTATGGTCCTTACTAAGTAATATGTCTAAATAATTAATCTCATTTTCTTGTACTTCAAATGTGAAATCTAAAAAATCAACAAATGACCTCATTTCAGCAATGAAAGGTTGTATCTCCTCTGTAGTTCCTTTCCAGAGAAAAAACATGTCGTCCATATTTGAGCACATGTACATGATTATAAAGTGCAATGCATTTTTTATGGTTTTTATTACGTATTAAAGTGAATGTGGCCATTTACAATGAAAAGTTTGCAGTTATGAGGTCACTAATTGATTAATTTAATTGGTATTTAAACAACGTTGGTGTGCATACTTCTGTTTGTCTGAAGAAGGAGGGCTACAAGGCTATCCGAAAGTTCTTTTGTATTAATAAAAGTGCTAACGTTACTTATTTTATTCCGTGGTTACCTGTCACTTTATTGGATTCACTGTGATCACCATCTGTGGAAGGCTTCCTGAGTTGTTTTTCGTTTTACTAGTTTGTTTGGTGGATTTTAGTTGCTTCAGAGTACATGGCCAACGTAGGAAGCATTCAGTCGCAGGATCCACTGTTCTCCCAGGACCGCATGGGTGACGCTGAAGGCGTACGAGAAGAGGAAGTAGCCGAGGAGGCGAAGGCCAGCGGCGACTTAACCACATTAATTGAACTGTTATTAGGAAGGATGGATACACTCTCTCAACGGATGGAGAAGCTGGACAACGCAACCGATATAGGTTATGTCAACCGAGGCCGTGCTAAGGACACTGGTATACAGCATAACATCACGGGTAGTGCTGTTGGATTTACAACCCGGAATAAAGAGCGAGGGGTAGTAATGGTCTCGGAGGGTAATGGAGTAGTGGAGAAGAATATGGAGGAGATGATACGGAACACTAATACTCAAAGTACATCCAGTATTCCACCGGGACAAGGACAGGCCCACAGCAGGAACATCACACTTACACAAGGTAGTGTACGGACAGATTACATTTATGATTCAGTGCCTACCATTGATATGTACCTGGACAAGAATGATTTTTTTAGTACAAATAGTAACGGAGGAAGGGAGGAACCCTCAGTAAGAAGTAAGCCTCCCTTCTTTAATAACATTAATGTTTTGATTGGCGAGTTTGATTCTAAACTTTTCAAGTGCAAGAAATTGCAACTTGAAATTGCCTACTTGAAGGAGTGCCTTCAGAAAAAGATTGTCCCTAAGGGGCTCAGGCAATGGTGCTTCCCAGTAGGTTTGATGGAAGGATCAGACTTTCATACTCAATTACTCAAACTATTTGACAGAGTTTTGAGTTATTAGATTGTTGATTGAACATTATGGGCAGCAAGTAGCAGGTTTTAAAAATGAACTGGCTGATTTGGAGCGTAAGATAAAGGAACATTATGATTTTTTAAAATATAAGTATGACTATGCTCGTATTTTTACGAGCATAGAAGCTACCATCAACAAACTTTGTGAGAATAAAAAGAAAAAAATCAAAAGAGACATACAACAATACTCAAATAACAAAGCCTATCCTAGACCACCACAAATGGGTCAAAGAAATAACAAGGATAAGAGTAGTAAACCTCCCCCTCAAATTTATAGACATGAATACCCTAAGGTGGGGCATGAGATACAGTGTTTGGATGAATTTATTGAAGAAGATTATCAAACAAATAATGTGATCAATGACCAGGTGTTTGATTTAGACACAGAGAATGACCATAGAGGACATACTAATGAGACTGAGTGGGCCTTGGGACAAGAACAGGATGGCTATATCCAAGATATGGATGAGCCAGAGACAGAGGGTAATCAGGTTTTTCGGCAAGACCGGTACCCACACCAAATGAACTTGAGGTCGAACAAGACGGTGACAACCCATATGAATATAAGAAACAAACAGAACCAAAGGAGGAAATGACGAACGGGGAAGGAATGCCTAATATAGTGTATAGCACAGAGGGCGACTTTAAGATCTTTAACTATACAACACTGGATATCACTACGGATATGGCTGACTTTTTCTCCAAAGGACTTAATTTTGTTCCAGATTCTCATATGGATTTGGTCAAGACAGTAATTGACCTTAAACTTTTCGTACGTAAATTAAATTTGACAATGGTGTTGGGTAAAGGGTCATCACTGGCTAACCCATTTAGAATAGCCAGTTTGTTCAACCCACCTTTAGTTAGCAATTTAAAAACATTTGAAAAAGCTTGTGAGTTAGACCTAAGGCATTTGGTATCAAATAGAATGTATGGCCCTAAAAAAGGACTAAACATTACAGGGGAACAGCGGGATTTTTTATCACTGATTCAGGATTGTAAAATACGGGTTATGAAACCCGATAAAGGGAATGGCCTTACTTTTATGAACCAAAGTGATTACATTCAGGAATTAACTCTACATCTGGACAAGGGACCCTATGAGTATGTGAGTCTAAATGAAGTTAATGGGGCCCTAAATAGGATAAGAGCTACTATCGAAGACTTATTTTTGGAAGAGTTTATTGATATGGAAATACATTCTTATTTGAGTGTATTAGCATCTTGAATGCCTTCTTTCTTCGGGGCCCCAAAAATACATAAATCTACCAAAAATCCACCTTTTAGACCTATCGTGGACAGCAGGGGGTCCATGTTAGTAGCATGTGCAAAATATGTAGATACTATTCTTAAACCTTTGATTAGAACAGAAAAACAGATTTGTAAGTACTCCTGGGGTTTCTTGGAAAGTATTAACAACATACCTTTTGATCCAAACATTATATTTGTAACTGTGGATATTAAAGACTTATATACAGTCATTCCACAACAACTTGGATTGGAATGGCTAAGGTTGTTTCTAGAAAGTAAAAATGTTGAACAGAACATTATTTATATAACTGAGACCCTGTTAGAACTTATCCTTAAGTATAGCTTTTTTAATTTTAATGGTCGCACTTATAAGCAGACGTCAGGAGTGGCCATGGGCTCCCCATGTGGGGGAGCGTTTGCTAACTGCGTCATGGCCCAATGGGAAAACTCATTCTTGTTCAACAATGAGGTTTTTAAAAAGCATGTCGCCTGGTATACTAGATACCAGGACGACATGTTTTTTCTCTGGAAAGGAACTACAGAGGAGATACAACCTTTCATTGCTGAAATGAGGTCATTTGTTGATTTTTTAGATTTCACATTTGAAGTACAAGAAAATGAGATTAATTATTTAGGCATATTACTTAGTAAGGACCATAACGATTCTAGATACATTAGCAAAATCTATCGGAAACCTACTTATTCCAACGGATTTTTACACTTTAGTAGTTGCCATCCCTACCAACAAAAAAGAGCGGTCGTGAAGGGCCAGATGGTGAGGGCAGCACGTATGATTTCCAGAGATATTGATTTTGCTAAGGAATGTAATAATTTGAGCAACATGTTTATTAATAGAGGATACCCCCTAGTCTTAATACTTGAAATTAAAAAGGAAGTTGAGTATAAAAGGCAGATAGGCCATTTTAAACCCATTTTGAATACCTTAGACACTGGTACTACGACTATGTCTGACAACATAGATGGACAAAGACTGAATAATAATAAAAGTAATTCTACGATTAGATTCTTGTGCACATTCACAGTGGACCATCGCTTTATAAAGGATATTCTAAGGAAGAATTGGACAATTATAATAGAGGATAGACAGTCAGTGGAGGCACTAGGCCCATTACCATGCATTACTTTTAGAAAAGGGTTCAGTCTTAAATCCCTGTTAGAAAGGAATAAGAAAACTAGTTTTAATAGGTGTAAGGGGATGTCTCGCTGTGGAGCATGTCGCCAGTGTAAACACACACAAGAAGGAACACATGTTATGGTTAACAAACAGAAATTCAAGATTATGGGTAACTATAATTGTGGAACTAGAGCAGTGGTTTATGTGGCTTTGTGTAACAAATGCTCTGCCTTCTACATAGGTAAGACGGAGAGGGTCCTGCGGAAACGTATATATGAACATCTATATGCAATAACTAGGATGGACATAAATAATGCACTAGCACGTCATGTAATGGAGTTCCCTGACCATACTTTCCATTTTTCAGTATTAACACAGGTATCCATAGAGGAACACTCGGGACCCTGGCAAATTAAATTAGAGAAAGAGGAGCTCTTTTGGCAAATCAGAACAGGAGCATATATTTTTCCCGGCCTAAATGAGTCCGTCTCACTTAGTTGCATCCTTAAACATCTAGCTTTAAGGAGATAATCCTTGGGACTGGAATGTAATGTATTATAATAAAGTAGCATGGTCAGTTAATACTTAGAGCTAGTTAGCCTTCTATTATTAGTCTTATCATCATGCTTCACTAGTAGTAGATACAATTTAAAAAGGGGGAAAAAAGGGGAAGGGGGTAATGAATTGTATAATTTAATATTTCATTTTAATTAGTTCCACTAAAGCATTACGTAGTATTATTCCATACATGGAAATACGCTCCTATTTGTTTAAATTATTTACCATCTTTTATGCTAAAGCCCAATGCTTTTTTAATTGGTAATATATTATTTTACACAAACACTATTTATTTAAAATTTCATGAGCAATAAAGCTTATTTATATTATATTATAAGTTATATTTATAATTATATACCATATATTTTAAAGTTTATAAAATGGTTAAATAAGATTCTGTATATTTGAGCACATGTACATGATTATAAAGTGCAATGCATTTTTTATGGTTTTTATTATGTATTAAAGTGAATGTGGCCATTTACAATGAAAAGTTTGCAGTTATGAGGTCACTAATTGATTAATTTAGTTGGTATTTAAACAACGTTGGTGTGCATACTTCTGTTTGTCTGAAGAAGGAGGGCTACAAGGCTATCCGAAAGTTCTTTTGTATTAATAAAAGTGCTAACGTTACTTATTTTATTCCGTGGTTACCTGTCACTTTATTGGATTCACTGTGATCACCATCTGCGGAAGGCTTCCTGAGTTGTTTTTCGTTTTACTAGTTTGTTTGGTGGATTTTAGTTGCTATTTCTAAATGTCTTATTCTGATTGCTTAGATTATAATACTGTTAAAAATTATCTTTTAGAGTGTTTTAAGTTAACACCTGAAGCTTATAGAAAAAAAGTTTTGTGAGTATAGACGCAAGGCAGATGAAAGTGTGTGTGAATATGTTGCTGAGTTAAGCATTTATTTTCATAGGTGGGTGAGTGGATGTCAGGTCACCACTTTTGAAGGGCTGTTAGACCTTTTGGTGAGGGAACAACGGCTTAGCACTTTGACTGAGGACATGAGAATCTAGTTAGAAGATAGAGAATGTAACGTTGCAAATAAGCTGGAGAAAAAGGGAGACCTATATCTAGCAAGCTGAGCATCACTGCACAGGAAAGAGATACCCGGTGCTGCTCATGAGTCTAAGGGAACACATGATGGGCAGCCTAGACTGCCCTAACAGAGTCCACCAGTACCCGGGAAAGCCACTAGTCCAGGTACACATCCAGGACCAAGTGCTAAATGTTTTAAATGCAACCAGTGGAGCCATGTAACATATAGATGTCGACGGAGACAGGGTGGGGAACAAAAGTTGGAAGAGGCAGTAAGTGGGAATGACAGAATGCCAGAAGTAAGTTGTCTGGAGACAACAAGGGTACCAATCTACCACAAGAGATTATATCCTATCTTAGTAGATGGAAAAGAGGTCACTGCTAAGAGAGACACAGCCTCTAGCCTAACCAATGTGAAGCTTGCAATGGTTAAAGAGGTGTACTACTTGCTTGGGCAGTCAACTCCAGTCAGAGCTTTAGGATGGAACCATTCCAAATAACTTTGGCTAGGGTTCACCTTGACTGGGAGGGTGGAAAAGGAAGCAAGCAAGTAAGTGTGTTTGAGGATATTCCTGCAGATATCCTGATAGGGAATGATTTTGATAATACAGTACCTTGTGTGCATACAGTTACACGCAGTCAGGCTTGGAGACAAGCATGTGGGTCTGGTAGCCTGGGGGTCCCAGAGAGACTGCAGACTTGAAGCCAGGACTGGTGAGGTGGTTATTTCAGAGGGGGAGCTAACCCGTAGCAGTGAGACTGAAGGTCATCCACAGCTGTTTGTGGGTACTGATGTTCCCTTGGACAGAGTGACTGCAAGTGCAGAGGTGAGTAGTAGTACCCAGGCTGACAGAGAGGCACAGCTGTCAGAGAATACCAAACTTCCTGTGGAAGGGGAGCTTGAAAGGGATACAAGGAGAAAGTTGAGACAGGCTCTCAGACCCTACATTACAAGGCCAGAGGGAGGTAACTAGTGAGGCACCTGATTCTCAAGGGAATGGGGAATCTGTATACTCAATTACATAGTTACTGTATAGAGAGTGGACCCCTGAGGGAGGGCTTGAGGGTGAGAGAATACAGCAGTTGGTAGTGCCCAGAGCCTACAATATGGCACTTCTAGCCATAGCCCATGATATTCCCTTTGCAGGTCATATGGGCATAAAGCATACTAAGAGACACGTTATGCAGAACTTTTATTGGCCTGGGATTTCCAGAGATGTAACAGGGTACAGCAGGTCCTGTGAGCAGTGCCAAAGGGTAGGCAAGGCAGGAGACAAGGTGAAAGCTCCTTTGATGCCTTTGCCTGCGATTGAGGAGTCATTTCAGAGGGTAGCTATGGATATTGTGGGGCCTCTTAATACCCCAAGTTCCACAGGGAAAAAGTATACCCTAGTGGTAGTAAATTATGCTACCAGATACCCTGAGGCAGTGGCTCTGACCTCCATTGAGGCAGAAAAGGTGGCAAATGCTTTGTTAGAGAGTTTTAGCAGGGTAGGTTTCCCAAAAGAAATACTGACTGACAGAGGTGCCACTTTTATGTTCGACTTGCTAGTTTGTCTGTGGAAGCACTGTGGGGTGAAGCACCTAAAGACCACCCCCTACCATCCCCAGACTAATGGTCTGATTGAGAGGTTAAACTCAACACTAAAGACCATGAAACTGGCATTTGTAGACCAGTTTAAGAAGGGGTGGGAGAAATATTTAGCCAATCTCTTGTTTGCTTACAGGGAGGTGCTGTATGGGCATGGGGTGAGGGGACCTCTAGATTTGATTTGAGATGAGTGGGAGGATGAGTGTGAATCTCACAAGAAGTCTGTTGTGGTATATGTCCTAAACCTGAGGACAAGGCTCAGGGAACTCATGGGCTTGGCCCAGGAGAACCTGGCAGAAGCCAACAGCAGAAAAAGGTCTTGGTATGACAGGAATGCTTGAGCTAGAGAGTATGCCTTACAGGTAATGGTTCTCATTCCTGTCAGACACAACAAGCTGCAGGCAGCTTGGGAGGGACCCTTCAAAGTGGTAAGAAAGGTCAGTGAGTTAACTACATGTTAGAAATGCTAGACAGGAGACAGGAGCATAAACTGTACCATGTTAACATGATGAAACCTTACCATGATAGGGAGGTCTTGGTGCTAAGTATTTGCAGTACAAGGCAGGAGGAGTCTGAGGGGGATCAATGGCTACAGGGAGCCAGCCAGCCAAATCCCAAATTACTATGGTTGAACCTGGGATAGCAGGCATATGATGGGACAGTGCAACACTGTACTAGGCTCAGCAATGCCAAGGCAGCTGGAATCTCAAGACAGGGAATGGGGTAATGTATTCCCAGATAGGCCCAACCCTCTCAAGCAACGTTTCTCAAGGGTCACTTGAAAGACTAGCTTTAGTCTTCAGGGGTGAGGGTGGGGGGAGAAGTGTGACAAAGGGAAATACTGCCAGCCGAGCTAGCTGGAATTTTGTAAATAATTATATTTCATTTGTGAATATTAATATAATTTGCATAGAAATGTGATAAAAGGAGATACTGCCAGCCCAGCTATCTGGAATTTTGTAAATATTTATATGTCATTTGGGAATATTAATATGATTTATATAGAAATGTGACAAATGGAGATACTGCCAGTCCAGCTATCTGGAATTTTGTAAATAACAGTAATTATATGTTAGTCGTGAATGTCAACATGATTCATATGCTTGTGTTACGAATGTATAAGAACTGTATGTCATATTGTATAGACATGTATGCTGAAGAAATATTTTTATACACTACTGTAACTGTTTAACAGGGGAGACTGAAACACAGGAGATTAACTTGCAAAACTTCAGAAGAATGGTTGAGGTTAAGTTACTTTATAGCTGGGCCATAAACAAAAGATGGTATCTTTCAGTTTCGGTGCAGTAACAGACACAGTGTCTAGAACTAGAAGATTTTTGTATTATCTTTACATGTGGAGGAATGTAAATTATTTTACAGCTTCCACCATTTGCCTTAGATCTAAGAAAAGTCTTTTTTTATGTATTTTTCCTACGTAGATGCTAATGCTACCTCAATGGTTGTTTTTGAGCCTGGGAACTGAAGTCAGATGACGTAAAGTGATGTCATGTTGCAATATCCCAGCAGCAAAATTTAAATATTAATTTAAGAAGTCTCTGAGCGAGAGAGAGAAACTGAGCATTTTATATTTTGTCTTTGACCTGGCAGCATGAGCTGGAAACATCCACTCACCACATTTGTCTTGCTTTGCTGTAATTAAGTTAATTAGGGTACAGTAATTTTGTTTAGATTCAGTAAGGAATATAGTAAAGATTTGTTTAAATGTTTTCTGTATTTATTCAAGACTGTCCTGCAATGTTGTTTTCAATATTTCCTGTGATTTTGAACTCTGATGTCACTGTGAAGACATATTTAGTATTGTCTTTTTCTTTTATTATTTATTATTAAATATATTTAAACCTATCTTCGTGGCTGATATCTGTGAGATATATTTAAGCTGTTAGAGTACTTTTATATCAATTTGGTGACACTGTGCAGGCCATTCCTAATAGCCTTGCTCTTGGTCAAACTACCATTTGGATTAATAGTAACATTACCCAGTAGGCTTGGACACCCATTGTTAAGGGCCTTAAAGTAGCTGATATGGGGTTCTGGTGGCAGTCTTCAGATTTTGCTGATCTCTGGGCTTTGTCATAGTTCCTGTGCTATCCATATCCTTATTTGGAAAAGAGGAAGCTTCTTTGTTCACCAGTGGGAGTGGGGAGCACTGAGCAACCTATTTGTCCCTAGAGGAGTGGTTCCAGCCCAGCAACTTGTAGTTTATTGGCCATTTTGGGTCAATTCCTAGCTCTTTTCAACCCCCTGCTATAAATCCCGCTTTTGCGCGATTTTGCACGAATTTGCGCGAAGTTGCTCATAGAGCAGCATCGGGCAGCGGCGGTTAATCAAGTTTAAACTATTTCTGGCTCTGCAAAGTCTGCTCTTCAATCTTTCCCTTAGAACTGCTCTACTTGCAATCTAAACAGTCTATTCTCTATCTGAAAAGCCCAGCACTTGCTCCTAAAGCATTTTTATACAGGTAAAGCACTCTTAAACAAAAAGAAAGTACTTCATTCACCTAAATCCCCTTGAGTACCCATTTCCCTATAGGTCCTTTCTGACTCAGTTACACAGCAATCCTTTACACTATTCTAGCATGTCGAAGGGTCAGTTGCTGGCGTCCTCTCCTGTTCAGCTGGTGAATCTGGGAATCTTGAGGCAATGTTACAATTGCCTCATGTACACAGACAACCCTCTCCTCCTCCCAACAAATACAAATATATGTGAGAGATGCAACTATATAGCCAAACTGGAGGCTGAGCTCTCTCAACTCAGTACTGGCAAAACCAGTCAGGAGGAGAAGGTAACCACGCACACCACAAACCCAGTCTCACATAGACCTATCACAACTGCAAACCAAACACATAAACACACAAAAACATACTCGGATGCTCTGATTAAAAATCTACCAAAACAAGAGAAGCCTCCAAAGCAGACACCCAAGCGACCACTACCTCAAGACATAGCACATGCAACACATAGTTCACAAAGTCAGTGTGCTAAACAGTCACAGCCCTTAAGGCCAAACAACACGCCAGATACACTTGTAATAGGTGACTCCATAGTCAGACACACTGACGTCCCGCTCACCAGACTGAACAAGGAAAAGGTTACAGTAAGCTGCCTGTCGGGCACTAGAATCCGTCACATAACACAAGCACTCAGGTCACTCCAAAGCAAGTACAAATATGACTCAGTCATTGTCCATGCCGGTGTGAATGACCTGAGACGTACCTCCCTGGACTACATGAAAAGAGACATAGAGGAGCTCTCTGATTATGTAGCCCAGGCCGGTATGACCCTGACCCTGAGCAGCATCTTACCCTCACCAAGAATGATGCCACAGTACAAAGACAAAATGATCAGCTTTAACAATTGGCTTAATTACTGGTGTCATTCTAAGGGGATCCAATGTCTGTCTGCTTGGGATGACATGCTTGACAAGTCACGCTGCTTTGCAAGGGATGGCTTGCACCTGTCACCCCTGGGCTTCCGGATATTGGCCAAGG
The DNA here is from genome assembly GCF_019279795.1 of Protopterus annectens. NCBI lineage: Eukaryota > Metazoa > Chordata > Ceratodontiformes > Protopteridae > Protopterus > Protopterus annectens. The sequence goes on from NC_056746.1 coordinate 464,300,271, forward strand.
CTCTTGCCACCCCCGTAGTGCCTTTTTTAGGCAAGGCTCAAAAGACAAACCCACCTCCCTAGAAAATACAAGTGAAAAAAAACTAAGGGTAATGCTGCTCAATGCCAGAAGTCTAAACCTCAAGACACACGCTCTCGAAGCCCTCCTTAGTATGGAGAACATCGATGTCTGTGCAGTGACTGAAACCTGGTTCAAGGCTCCTGAGAGCACCCCAGCACTACCAGGTTTTACCTCATACCATGCTTTCCGACCCCAAAACTTGGACCGAACCACAAAAGGAGGGGGAGTATACATATTCATCAAAGATACCCACACCTCCAGGTTAGTGGCAATGCACAAAGCATCAGAGACCATCCAGGTGCAACTAACCATAGGCAAAACTGCCCTACAGTTTGTAGCATGCTACAGACCACCATCTAAAACTCAGGAACCACACTCAGCCTTCCTGAAGACACTGGAGAGTATGAATGTCTCTCCAAATACCATCATATTGGGAGACTTCAACTACCCAAACATAGACTGGGAACATTACTCAAGCCCCAACACCCTAGCCCAAAGGTTCCTAGAATTCATAAACTCAAATGCGATGGAACAACTAGTCACCACTCCCACAAGAGGAGATAATATACTAGACCTGATCATCACAAACATGGGGACAAAATGCTCCACACCGGAAGTATACCCCTCATTGGTGAGATCAGACTATAAATTAATCTCACTGGAAATCCACATCCCGCCTCCACCCCCTGCACAAAAGACCACAGTGAAGAACTTCTCAAAAGCCGACTTTACACTTCTTAAGACTGAAGTGGTATCCTTCAAGGCCCATGGGCCAATGGAAACCACAACCCACACCGCTGAATCCTTTATAAATGCCTTCTACGGGCACCTTCAAGAATGCATGGATCATGCAATCCCTAATAAAACCAAGACCCATTCCCCCAAAGGCAGGCACCCTGTCTGGGTGACCCCAGCCATTAACAAACTTTGCAACAGGAGGAGGAAGCTACTACATGACAGAGCAAAATCCCTAAAAGGGAAGGCATCTCTGATCAATACTTGCAAAAAACTACGATCACTCATAAAATCATTCAAGGCCAACTTTGAGAGAAAAATCGCAAAAGACACAAAAGACAATCACAAGACCTTCTTTAGCTATGTTAGAAACCTGGGTGGAAACTCCCAGATATGCTCAGAGTTAGTCCAAAATGACACAAAATACAGTGAACCCACAGACATTGCCAACATTCTGGCAGACAGGTTCAGTGCAAATTTCTCCGCCCCCTACCCCCCAAAAGGAGAAATATCTATCCCAGCAGAGTGTAGCCTCCCTAACATCTCAAATGCCCAGGTGAGAGCCGCCCTCGCCAAAGCTAAAAACACAGCATCAATGGGACCGGACGGTGTCCCGGGCTGCGTGTTACATGAACTCCAAGAGGAACTAAACCCGCACATAAGGCTGCTGTTTAATCTTAGCCTTACTACAGGATACATACCCAAAGAGTGGTGTACAGTAACAGTGGTCCCACTCCACAAAGGCGGTGCTTCTACGGACCCTGGGAATTACCACCCCATAAGCTTAACGAGCCTGGTCTGCAAAGCTATGGAAAGGATCATTATGGAACTCATAAACAAAGACATTGGGGACCTACAGACATTGGATCTTACCCAGTTTGGCTTTGTCAAGGGCAGATCCTGCCTTTTGAACTTGGTCGACTTTTTTGAAACAGTCACTAAGGCCATTGATGAGGGTAAGGCAGTTCACACAGCCTACCTTGACCTTGCAAAAGCCTTCGACACAATACCCCACTCGGGCATCATAGACAAACTCACCAGCTTAAATGTAAACCCATATGTCACAAGATGGGTTGCAAACTGGCTCAAGGACAGAACCCACAAGGTCAGAATTGCTGGAGCCATGTCAGACTCTAAGCCAGTCTGGCGGTGTCCCACAGGGCTCAGTCCTGGGACCCCTCTTGTTCAGCATTTATTTTTCTGAGGTGCAAGCAAACATAGGAGGATTGTGGTTGACAAAGTTCGCAGATGACTGCAAACTGGGCCCATAATTGATACTCCAGCGGACACAAGTATCCTTCAGAGAGGCCTCGTAGAAATGGATATTTGGTGCCAGAGCCATGGCCTTAAACTGAACGCCAAAAAATGTATAGTCATACCCTTTGGGAAAAACAAGGTACCCACAAATTACCACATAGGTGGTAATCCATTAAGTACGGAAGAGGTAATCAGGGACCTAGGGACCCAAGTTGACAGTAACCTCTCATTTGACACTCACATTGCCAAGGTGGTTAGGAAGACCTTCTATATTGCCCACCTTATCATGAAGGGATTCACATCTAGATCAAGAGAGGTCATTGTGCCCCTGTACTCTTCTCTTATCAGGCCCATGATTGAGTACAATGCCCCATTTGGGATGTATCTTACCCGACACCTGCAGCAGTTGGAAAGACCCCAAAAGTTCCTCACCAAGAGGATAAAGGGTCTCAAACATATGTCATATGCTGCCCGGCTGAAGAAACTCCAGCTCTATTCAGTCGCATACCGCCTACCTAGAGGTGATCTATGCCTGACGTACAAGGCCATGTCCAATCCAGAATTAAAGGACATGCTCCACCTCAGAAAATCCAAATCCATCAGAGCCACGAGAGCAAGAGATTTGAACCTCAACACAGAAATAAATAGGACGTGCTGGAGGGACAGATTCATAACCCAGAGGCTCCCTACACTCTGGAACAGAATCCCAGTCCATGTTAGGCAGAGCCCCTCACTAACTCTCTTCAAGAGAAATCTTGACGAGTGGATGGGAGATCGTAGGTTTACCCCGGGGGTCATCTCTGTGTCACTACTAGACAGAGGCACAGTAAACTAAACCCTAAATGGGTGTATTATTCTCATCCCAAGGGGTGGCAAAAGCCACACACACTCTGGCTAGGCTTATAAATGCCCTAGGGCAGATAGCCTAGTACGAACCTATGAACCTATTATAGTCTGGGCAGAATGGGGCATAGCTAGTAAACCTGTGCCAGCCTTTCCCAGGTGTGTGTGTAAAACAAATCTCCTAGAGTGTGTGTGTCAGCTACTTGGGCAGGGACACGAAGCACTGGTTGGACACAGAGAGTGTTGAAGGACTTGGCTTGGAACCCTGGCTAAGGACGCAACTCTATAGCTGTGCCAGTGAGGAGTCTTATTGAGGATCTGAAGAAAGAGGGAGAAACCAGCCCCAGACTGACTGTGGTCTCTGTGTGCTCTTAAGGGAAATTGCACTTTACTGTCTGTGTACTTTTCATCCTCCCAGTGCGTACATTCTCCAGTGTTGCCAGTAGTGAGGATTGAGGGTCCTTGATTTCTGGGTCAGTGTTGGGGTGTCACAACCCTTTAAGAAATTTAATGACTGCTGAAGATGTGTTGCATTTGTTAGTAACTTAATTCCCTGGTGAATGGTGTGAGGTCTAGCATGAATTGTCTGAACAAGTGTAATAATATAATGGCCTGCATACTTCTGAGCCAGGCTCCAGTGTTGTGGAAGTAAATGTCTCTGCTTCTTTGGAAAACATTTAATCACATAAGGATAAAGATGTCAGTCATGGAGTACTAACTAAGAGGACAGAGATACCTCCTTACATAAGCAAACAGTTAGTGAGGCAGACACCAGTAGAATGATTTTGTTAGAGGCCTTTGCAGGAGTAAATACTTTAGCAAGACAGTGGCATGCTCTAAAGCAGAGAACATTATTTGATCTGAAAAATCATAAAACTATCATTGCCAGAGATGCTCTTAGTGCAAGAAAAATGTACTGTGGCCTAGGGATGAGTGAGAGAGTGTGAGATGAACTTTTATATAGGTATGCACTATATAGTAGTTCAGTGGCTAAAAAATGGAACTCTGTCCCCACTAGCATTCAAAACACATCATCCAAAGCCTCCTTTAAAGACCTCATCAGACAACATCTTAAGCAAAGTTGGCAGTGCCATGATTGCTTCCCAGGCTAGTGAAAGCAGGTAACACATACATACAAAATCTAGAGCACTTGATAATAGTTTTCAATCTTAATCACAAACACTGGCTAATCTACAATGTATGTACTGTACCTGTGTACTATGTATGTATTCTACCTATGTTCCAAATTTCAGCTGTTCATCCCAAATCTATTAATTACCTTTATTTTTAAAATTAATATTTTTTTGTTTGTTCTCTCCACTGTAACTGTTTATGTGCTGCATACCACTGTGAAAACATGTCTTCTGTAATTTGTGTGTATACTGATCATGTCTAAATAACTAAATGTTTATGTAATTTTTCTTTGTGGAGCTTTTCTCCCTGGGCCTCTGCTGAAAAAGGGCCTTTTCGGCTCAGTCAGACACCCCCAGTTAACAAATGTAAAATAAATAAATAAATAAATAAGTATGGAAGCAATATTTATTAATAATTGTGACTGTGGAAGTAATTATAGCAAAATGAGTATGAATGTTCAAAAAGGGGAAACAAAACAGAAAGGATATATACATCTATATGTTAAGTAGAGACATATAAACAAAATTAATGGAAATCTGGGACAAAATAAATTACAAATAAGTATTCCTCAGGAAGGAAAGCATAAGGACCTCTGAGCAAGAGTAGTTCTCATTTTACTAGATCTTTAATAAAAAAAATATACAAAACATAGGATTCCCCAAAATAACAAAAGTAGGGTGGCTTGTTGCTGTTGGCATCTCCAGTACAAGCTAGTTTTTAATCGGAGTACCTTTGCTTTGGCTAACATTTAAGACAATAGTTACTATTAATGGAATTCTGGAGCAAGTCTAAAAGCATCTAGTACTGGGGTCCACTCAAGAAGACAGAATTCAACCTAAAGAATTTCAAAGGCTGCTCACTACCAGATGGTTCAGATAACAATTGCTTGAGCATAATTGCTCACAGCAGCGGTTGCTGTTGTTCCTTATTTACAAGGACAATGTGTTAGTGAACTAAGCTTATCATGCTGTTAACTTCTGTGATCTTACAGCCTCTCGGAGAAACAGGCAAATATTTTTTCTTCTCTGTAAGCGACTGCTCTATGAGGTACAATGGCCTTGCAGACAAAGTAATAAAGTAATGAGGTTCAGTGCAAAATGGTTCATGTAAGGAGATGCTGGGAAGGAGGCAGCTTGAGTTCCTGCAAAAATAGATTTTTGATGTTTTACATTGTTGTACATTTGCTTGACAACTGTACAGTTGGTAATATTGGTCATAAAAATGTGTGTACTCATCTGTCAAATTTTAGCATTCAAGGCATGTAGTCTCAACAATCACACTGAATCCAATTTTGCATGTGAAACTCAGATGCTGTTTGGTGAAAGTGACCACAATATCTTAAGAACAGTATATATAACTGCATATATGTCATGTAAATGGGGCTGCATAGCCAACAGGCCAGCACTAAGGGACTCTGGCTAACAAAGTTCGCAGATGACTGTAAACTGGGAGCCATTATTGAATCCCCAAATGATGTGGCTATTCTACAAAAGGGCCTTACAGAAACAGATGCTTGGTGCCAGAGCCATGAGCTCAAGCTCAATGCCAAGAAATGTATAGTTATCCCCTTTGGGAAAAAACAAGTACCCATGAATTACCACATAAGTGGCAGTACACTAAACACCAAAAATGTGATAAGGGACTTAGGGACACAGGTGGACAGTGGTCTCACCTTCGATAACCACATAGCAACAACAGTCAGGAAATCCTTCTATGTGGCACACCTCATCACTAAGGACCTTTCATCCAGAAAAAAGGAGGTCATTGTCCCACTGTACTCATTCCTCATTAGACCCATTATAGAGTACAATGCCCCGTTTGGTATGTACCTCACAAGACAACTGCAACAAATGGAAAGGCCGTAGAAATACCTCACTAAAAGAATCACAGGCCTAAAGCAGATGCCGTATGCTGACCGTCGAAAAAAAAAACATCTATACTCTGTCACATATTGCCTACTCAGAGGTGATCTCTGCTTAACATACAAGGCCATGTCAAACCCAGTGCTGTTGGATATGCTACACTTAAAGAAATCCCAATCCCTCAGAGCCACATGCTCCAGGGATCTAAACCTGGTCATCACAATGAACAAAACATGCTAGAGGGATTGGTTCCTGACCCAGAGACTCCTCATACTCTGGAGTAGACTGCCCATACATGTCAAGCTGAGCACCTCTTTGGCCCGCTTCAAAAGGAACCTTGACGACTGGATGGGAGATAGGAAATTCACCCCAGGGATTACGTCAGTCACCCTGCTGGACAGGGGACCAGGGAAGTAAATATTCTGGGAAGAAATAGCCAGGGATGTGTTATGGCTAGGCTTGTATAGGCCCTAGGGCTGATAGCCTAGTACCAACCTATGAACCTATGAACTGCTCTGTGGTCTCTTTCCTTATGTTGAATTTGAATCAAATGGCAATAATCTTATTAAATTTTCCATCTTGAGCGCTTCCAGTGAGTAAGCTTGCCGTAATGTGAACACACATAACATAAGCATTGTCATGTAAGCTGGGAAAAGGAGAAAACAAACAATGGAGGCTAAGTCAGTTATCACAGGTAAAATGTATTCAACAAAACAAAATGGAAAAATATTGTTATGGATCCCTGGGGGGGGAGTAAGAAGATCATACTAACTAAAAAAAAGTATCCTAAAAGTATAAAGAAAGTCAAACAAGCATGTTTGAGAAGCATTAAGGTAAGGTTTATGATGGGAGGAAAAGCATTCAGATTATTATTCAAAATTTCAAAAGCCTCAGCTGCAGGAAGGGATTAAGTTCCATTGAAAACAGAAATAAAATAGGAAACACATGGGTAAAATATTGAGCCTTAAGAAGGGGCATGGAAATTCAGGAGAGTCCAATAAAAAAACAAAGATATTGAATCTCTATGTTAATATTTCGTTCACAAGGAGGACAAGGTTGAAAAATGATCATATAAAGAAGCAGAAATTTGTGGATGGGAAAGTTGGTTTAAACCATGTCTTAAAATAAGGGGTTATAAGAAACCTTTTAAAACTGAAAGTAGAAAAGTGAGTGGGGAACCTGATAGGATATACTCTAATGTTCTGAAAGGAATTAGTGAGATTGCTTAGAAACCCCTTTAACAAAGCAAGGTAAGGTGAGGTGGTTCCACTGGACTAAAAAGTATGAGTGTGGTTTCCCCTTAACTGAATGGGGGTAGGAGAGAAATATCAAATGAATGCAGTGGATTAGGAGTACAGGAATGTCTGAAAAGTGTGCATGCTGAGCTTCAGTAATGGTGTCACATGTGCTTCTTTAATTTTAACAAAAAATAGAACGCAAATGACCAGATGCTGGATTTGTCTGATGCACACCCCTCTATATATTAATGTTTATTTCCATTACATAAATAGCAATTCTTCATTATCTGGAACTTTGTGAAAGGCAGTAGATCTGAAAACTCCATTGTAAATATAGGTTGCCTAATATGCATTACCTCCTCTGTCCCTTTTTATCCATCTGAAAATGTGGTTAATTGAAAGCGATAAGAGATCTTTAATATTACTGTTTGAATATCTCCTTTGGACTTCCCTCCACACTCTGATGATACAGCCATATCCTCATTTGGGCCTTTCATTTCTCAACTGCTGACATTACAGCAATGGAAATTAATTGATTCCCTTCTCCTGAAATGGGTGAAGTCATGTTCAACTCCTCATTCTCATCCCGTCACATGCATTTCCGATAATAACTAGGCTACTAATCACATTGATCTCATTCCTCTGTGTAATTCAGCTGACATATCAATATTACCATTCTATTTTTGTGTGTAAGTCTGCCCAACACAACACCAGGGCTTTGATATGAAAAGCGGCTCTCAAATGCTGGATCACCTATTAAACTTGTTTATTCTCCTAGCAAAGAAGTACCTCTCTACCACAAAAGAAAACTTAGAGAAAGGCATTTTGTCAAGATCTAACGACTGTAATGAGACAGAAAGACAACCAGAAGGTACACAGAACATCCTCATATGATACGATAAACAGTGTATCACTTTGCATACAGGTGATACAAAATAAATAAATAAAACAGTAAATGTTATGAGACAGCTTTCATCTAAATAATCATAATTGACCTCTTTAGAATCCTAGGGAAATCTTAAGACAGTTAAGTGTTTTGACTGAAAGGATCATTGTGACCGTACCATGTACATTTCCATTGGTGAGTTACTGAGCCATATACAGTAGTAGATGCCTTCAGAAAAAAAAAAAGTTGTCTGCTATTTGGATAGAAGGCACATCATGATCTGTACATGACAGCCTTCTCCACACAGCTCATCCCATCATTTTCTTTCTCCCTTCATAACTTGAGCTAATTTTTAAAGAAGCATCACCCAAAAAATCCCCAAGTATAGTAGAGTGATGATGTGTATTCTACTTTCTTCTACTTCTTCTTCTTCTTTCGGGTTTTCCCGGTTAGGGGTCGCCACAGCGGATCACCTGTCCGCTCATGATTGGCAGTGGAGTTTTACAGTGTCGAGTTGCCAGCCCGGTGCCCAACCTTCCACAGAAGGCACACACAAACACGTACTCACACCTAGGGCCAATTTAGAGTGTGTATTCTACTTTCTTCATTATGACAAAAACTATTCCTTCTGAAATCTCTCACATCTTTGACCTATTCCTGTCCATAATTCCCACACCTGTTCCATGGAAACAACTCAGTGCCATCCCATTAATGTAACTTTTGGCTTACCTTTTTCCTCTTGTCTTTCTCTCTGAGATATCACTCCTGTGTTAACTTCCCAGCTATTGGAGCACCTGTGTCTTTTATGCAGTAAGCATATCTAGAACATCTATTGAAATCAAACACAATTTAACTTCCCAATCCCAAGACATAATCACCATTTCATCATCTGGGATCCCCAGGTATTCCCAGGCATCCTGATGTATACAATCCCTTTAGTTTGTCCTATTTCTGCCCCAGAGCTTATTTTCAGTTAGTTATATTGTGCAGCAACAGTACCATTTATCATGCTTCCTTTTGTTGAGACTTGGAATGGTCTGCATGTTTTGTCAAATGTTTGTGCTGTTTCTTTATCTGGTTATGTTCTGTTATGTTACAAATATATATTTGTAGTATTAATGATGACTCCAGAGTCAAGTGACTCATAGGTATTTTCTGTAAACATTTCTATTAACTCTGAATTTGTGCAACCTTGGAGTATGTATATTTGGATAGTGGTAGTATGGAGGTAAAGTTCCCATATTGGGAAGTGTGCAGAGGTTTCATCTCCTACAAAAAGTTTATATTTGTTTTTTTTATATAATATTATGATATAGGGTATTTTAGAAATGTGATTTAGTTTTATTTGAGCCTTTACAAAATATGACTTAACACTTTGTTAAGAAACTGCCCTTCTCACTTCCTGTGGAATATGCAACATGGGTAATCTTAGTAAGTGCACTAATCACCTCAACTAAGTTGTCAAAGCCAGGAGGAACAATGGCTGTACTCTAAGACAGTCTTGGATTGCTGAGCTCCTCACTTTGTCTTTCATTTAATTTTATTTATCTTTTGTTGACCTGGTTAGTCTCATTAGTGTAGTAGCCTCTTTTCAGGGGACAGTCAAGGTGATATCATTACTGCAAGGAGAAATTTGGTCAGGACATCAAGCAACTTCCATTTCTCATCTTAGTGAAGGATGCACACATGCTTCCCAAAGTAATGTATGTCTGAGCATAGCATTGTGTGCATTCATTATGGTGGATGAAGGAGTGAAAGAGGAGACAACAGTGCACTCCACCAAGTCTGAGATATAGTTTCAATGGAATATTTTTGTTTTGGTGTTGAGTGAAGCTGTGGAAGCCTCAGAGAAGGTGATAGATGATGGGTGAGTAATTATAACTCTCCAGTTAGGAGGGTTCCAGGATTGAGAACTATGAGATATGCTGGCAATTGTAGAACCAGAGGATAATATTGCAGTTTCTTAGGAAGAAGTAGTAGACAGAATTCAAAAGGTGAAACACAGAATATCATGACACAGCCGGATGTTCCAGAAATAAAGATAACTCATCTTTAGTCAAATCATATGCTAGCATGGTTGCACAAAGTGATACAACTGTGGAAGCCGAATGTTTTTTGCAAAGAAGAACCTGTGTGGTAAGAATTCATTCTAAAACAGAGAAGGCTGTTGACAAGTATGAGTTATGAGATAATGTAATACTTCCATTTGATATAACTGTGCCTGAAATCTGAGCTTTATATTTTTGGTGGAAAGAAGCATTTGGTGACTTTGTTTTTGAAACTGAAAACCACTTATTAAAGTTTATGCATACATTTAAATTAAAAACTCTGTGTATCCTTGGAATAATTTTGTTTTAACAACATAAATGGAGATAAATATAAAAAGACTTATAATTCAGTTTTGAACTGATGTATTTCAAAGTGACTTGGAACTATTTCTTCAATATTATTGTGAGAGTGCTTTTGACATTAAAAAATGAAGATAAGTGGGGTTTATATACTGGTGGTTGGGAATGTTTAGTTAAACTACAGATTATTAATGGGGAAGTCCAACATATTTCATGTGTTATTAATATAAGAAGGGCAAGAAGACTTATTAAATAGTGGGGGTAACTAAAACTTTTTTTTGTGGGGAAGAAAGGCATTCTATAGAAAATTATGCAAAAAAAAAAATGTTGTTTACGGTGTGGGGAAAGGGAACACTTGGTTAAAAATGTATGGTTGCTTGTTCCAATGTAATAAGACAGGACATTTGTGGATGGATTGTAAAGCAGTACAAAATGTCAATGAAACAGATGCAGTTTTTGAAAGTGATACAACTGATAGTGATAATAATGGAAAGAAAGACAGGAAAGTTAAGGATGAAAGGGAAAAAGAAAATGCTGCTAATCAAACTGTAATAGAAAAATAGGAAGATGATAAACTTAATCAGCATAATGAAATACATTGATGACAGTGATGGTAGAGAGAAAGGAAAATGGGTAATTGTCCAAGGTAAAAAGTTAAAATTAGAGAGTTAAAGAAAGAAAATGGAAATAAAAAATAAAACAAAGAATGAAAAATAGAAAAAAAGATAATAGATAACTTAAGAATGATCTCATTGAATAGGTTCATAGGTTCATAGGTTCATACTAGGCTATCTGCCCTGAGGCAATTATAAGCCTAGCCCGATTCTGTATGGCTTACGCCACCCCTTGATTTGAGTATACTGTGCCCTTTTTAAGGTTTAGTTTACTGTGCCTCTGTCTAATAGTGACACGGGAGTAATCCCTGGGACAAACCTATGTTCCCCCATCCACCTATCGAGATTCTTCTTGAAGAGATTCAATGAGGTGCTCTGCCTCACATGAACTGGAATTCTATTCCAGAGCGAAGGGAGCCTCTGGGTTATGAACCTGTCCCTCCAGAAAGTTCTATTTTTTTCTGTGCTGAGGTTCAAGTCCCTCGAGTGTGTGGCTCTAAGGGATTTAGATTTACTGAGGTGGAGCATGTCCATTAATTCTGGATTTGACATAGCTTTGTATGTCAGGCATAGATCGCCTCGAAGTAGGCGGTATGCAACTGAGTAGAGCTGGAGTTTTTTTAACCGAGCAGCATATGGCATCTGTTTGAGACCCTTGATCCTCTTGGTGAGATACTTTTGGGGACTTTCTAATTGCTGCAGGTGTCGGGTAAGGTACATCCCAAAAGTATTGTTAATACTATTAAAAGGATTTTAGTATTGTTAATACTATTAAAAGGATTTTAGTTTTGCAATAGTGTTTGTGCAACTATGCAGATATAATATATTTGCAAGATATGCATAATTTTTCACATGCTGATCGGGACCAAATGCAGTTGATATGGGGAAAGGACATTACATGGAACTTAGGAAGTGAATGATGTATGGGGATAGTGGTTTCATTTACGTCTATTCAGATAAGACTATTAAATCATATTATTGCAAAAGTAGGAAGAATATCAGTGCTAGATATTAGACATAAAGGCAAACCATTTAGATTAACTGTGGTATATGCTCATGCAGATATGATAGGAAGGGAAAAGCTTTTTGGACTACTGATATATGTATTAGTGAATATGGACATTATATTAACTGGGGATTTTAATTGCAACATTAGAAGGCATATGGAAAAATAAAATCAGATATTAAAAAAATGAGAGAAGTGATTAATTTAGGACAATTACCTTTAGGTGTATGCAGATATTTTACTTATATAAGATCAAAAGCAAAAACAGAAATAGGTTTCATAATGTATTCTGATACTTTAAGAGAAATAGATGCTGGGAAATTTAAGTTTATATTTACAGATCATGAAGGTATTTTAGTAGTACTTGGCATCAATGATAATGTGATTTCTCAAGGTAAAGGGTTGAAAAAAGTTAAATGCAATTCATTCACAAAAAAGTTGATTTGGAAACTAAAAGAATATGGAACAAACTTGAAACAGTGAGATTTGTATATGAGAATTGGGCTAACTGGTGGATTACATTGAAAAATAAAGTTAAACAGATATACTGTTCTATGGAAAAAGAATATTATAAAATAGAGAACTTAAAATATGGCAAATTAATTTATAATCTGATGTTATATAATGTTGAGTTTAATGAAATACATATTCAAAAAGAGAAAGAACTATATGAAGCTGATAGGTATGTTATTGCAAAAACAGGAATGTTTGGTGCAAGGTATGAAAAAAGAGATATTACCTTACTTAGGTATGAAAATTAAAAAAAAAAACATGTGCATGGATAGTTTACAATGTAAAGATGGAGAGATTATAGAACTTAAGTAGACATTGAGCAAAACATTATTAGATTTCTAAATGAGATGTATAAAGAAAACAGGATGTATGTCCTAAAAGCATGGAAAGTTCTACAGATAACAGATATTGATAAAAATAAATTGATAGAAAATATCTTGGTGTCTGAATTTAAAGATATATTAAATAAGATAGGCTGAAATACTGTACTAGGATCAGATAGTCTAGATTATGTTTGGTATAAAAAGTCTAACAGATGAAAATTATATGATTTAAGACAAGGTTTTCAATAAATGGAAAGAAACAGGATTACATAAAATATTTGTGAAGGTGTTAGTAGATTGATTTTTAAAATAGAATAGTTAAGAAGATTTGAGAAATTGGAGATCAATTGCAAAATTGAATGTTGATTATAAATCATTTATGAAAATTATGCAAGTATGTTTAAGGAAAAATTTACTAAAAGTATGGACTCCAGGTATTTATGATATAGGGCATAACAGAGTTACAGAAATATTAATGTTTATTAATGAAATAGTGTATATTTCTGATAATAATTCTGTAGTTAGGATTGCTGGTTGTGATACAGAAAAAGATTATGGTAATATAGATAGAAGACAATTGTGGAAAGTTTTAGAGGCTTATAATATTCTATATGAGATTATAAATGTAATTAAATCTGCATATGCACATAATACAGTTAAGATTGTAATTAATGGATAGGGAAACAATAAGGTTTTGGTGGAAAAGGAAGTTCATCTAGGGGTGTCCATCAAGCAGTATACATTTTACATTAATTATGAATGTGGTTATAGAATAAATGTCCCAGAAAATGAAAACTACAGAATATATTTATAAAGCCATTATCCATTTACCATTAATTATGTTTTATTCTGATGATGTAGTACTTATTGTGAAAACAGAAGTAGGATTAAGCCTGTTTTATTACAGTTAAAAAGATATTTAGGTGGGCTGATTTACAGATTAATACTGAAAATAGTACAGAAATTGATGAAAATGCAAATTTCAAGGACATAACATTTGAATAGTGTGAAATAAAAGTTTTAGGAATACCTTTTGAAAATTATACTACTGTGAAATTGCAGTAGAAAGAGTTATTAGATGAGATTTAAAATAGAAGTTGATTATGCAAAACTTTTAGACTGAGTAAAACAAAATGCCCAAGGTCTGCAGAGACTCCAACTGACTAGAAAAGTATCAGCAGTTCACACCATGTTGTAAAATAAATAATTTAATTGACACCAAAAGAATAAGGTATTTCATTTTTTATGTATAAAACTTCATCAGATTAGCCTAACAATTATAGCAATTCATTTAAAAAAGGTAATTTCTGATCATGTGACAAGAGCATAAATAGAACTAGTAACGTAATTAACTTTCCAGACCTTTAAGCTTCAACATACAGCTAATAGAAAGTAAAGCTGCCAGAATAATTCCTGTTTCTGCAAGTGCAATGCCCCTGGGCCACAACATTCATTTTTAACAGCTCTTTCAATAATAAACTTTTAGACTGAGTTTTCAGAAGAAAGTCTGCTTATTAGATTATATAGTTTTAGTTACATTAATTTATTTAGGAGGAATATTTGCTTTTCCAGGTGAGATGGATATAGAATTATTGCATATAATATTTTCAATATTATGGGGTGGGGGGGTCACACCTGAATCCTATTAGAAGAGGAATAGTTTATAATAAATTAGAAAAAGGGGATTGAATTAAAAAAAAATCCTAGTGCTTATTTATCTTCATTAAGTTTTCAGTGTTTTTTAAACAGGATGATTGACACTCAAGATAAGACTGTGATTATGTTTTCGCAATATAAATATAGTAATTGGTGGGATAAATTACAAAAGAAGAAAATATTAGGATTAAAGGTGAAATAAAAGAATGGAAAAAACAAGAGTAAAGTCTGGAAGATAGATATAAATGACTTTAAATAAAATAGAAAAATATGGTATGAAAAACTATGCTGATTTATTTTTATACTTATCTTTGGGATATTATTTCTAAAGATGTGTTATTGCTTTTAGAAGTAAACAATTGATATTTGAATGTTAGAAAGAAGGCAAATATATTTATGGAGATTAATGCTTACAAAATGCCAGTTGCAGAGGATATGAAATACAGAATTGCAGAAGCTAGAAACTGTCATTATTGTAATGCACTGGAAACAATGGAGCATGTATTTTTTGAATATCCTAAAGTTCCATCTTTATGGCATTGTATTTTGCAGAAAAATGGAAGCCATGGTGGTGCAGCGGTAACGTTGTCATCTCACAGCAAGAGATTATCCTGTTCGATTCTCGCCTGGAGCACCTTCTGTGTGGAGTCTGCATGTCCTCCCCGCAGTCGAGTGGCATTCAAAAGACATGTGTGAATGGGCGTGCCTTTGTTGAAGGTTGGGCATTGAGCTGGCATCTTGGCACTGTAAAAAAATCTACTGCCAATCATTAGCGGACCGGAGTTCTGCTGTGGTGACCCCTAACTGGGAAAAGCCGAAAGAAGAACAAAACATTTTACAGAAGAATGAATTTTCTTCACTAGCAAAGATATCCATGACTATGTATTACATGGTTATCATCTTGGACTTTGTAAGAAGATATTGAACATAGTGATAGAACATGTATTGCTATTATTTCTCACATTTGGAAAGCTAGACACCTACAACAACTAGAAAGGCCACAGAAATACCTCACTAAGAGGATTAGTGGCCTCAAACATATGCCATATGCAGACCATCTCAAAAATCTCCAGCTCTACTCCGCCGCATATCTCAGAGGCGACATCTGCCTAACATACAAAGCCATGTCAAACCCAGATCTGTTGGTCATGCTACATTTAAAGAAATCCCAATCTCTACGAGCAACATGCTCCAGGGACCTAAACCTTGTCACCACAATAAACAAAACATGCTGGAGGGATAGATTCCTGTCCAAGGGACTTCCCATGCTCTGGAACAGACTACCCATTCATGTTAAGCAAAGCTTGTCATTGGTCATCTTTAAGAAAAATCTTGACAATTGGATAGGAAATAGGAAATTCACACCAGGGATCACTTCTGTGGCTCTGCTCGACAGGGGCACTGGAAAATAAATTCTTGGGTGGTGAAAGCCAGGGAACTTATTTGGCTATGCTTATATAGGCCCTAGGGCCGATAGCCTAGTACCTACCTATGAACCTAAGAACCTAGAACAAAAGAATTGTTTTTAACAAATTATGGGATGTAGAAAATATTTTTAAGTGTTTTATATTGTGGTTATCGTATACAGGATAAGGAGGTTTAAACAAAACAGGGAATAAAATGTATAAGATTTGTTTGTAATGTTTTTTGATAAATATTATTTTGCTGTGATGTAAGTTTATTTTGTGGGGGTATATTGTTGAGGTTTTTAGTGTGTTTTGTAATATTTTAATAAAGTACCCTACTTGGCTGAATCTGCTAGATGGCAGCAGAGGTCTCCTACAGCAGCAAGCAGGAGACCTAAGGGAAGCAGTAGCATGGAGGAGGAGTGAAAAGCTATGGAGAGTTTGGATGTAGAAAGTGAGAATTTTGAGATAAATGTGTTCAGTATGGAGCTTCGGAATGCAAATAAAGATTCTTGTGTGGCAGCTGTAATAAATGAGCAACATTTATCTGTCTCCATGGAGAAGGAAGTATGCGAGTCTGTTGAAGTGGTGCAGTTAATAGAAATCATGTCGGGAGGGCTTACAAATGATGTTCTGTTACAAATAATTGAGCAAGATGATCCACATGACAGTTCTGCTTTTTTCATGGGGTATGATGGCAGATAATTTTTCCAGACACACTGAAATAGTAATGTGGAAAATGAACCAGGTGTTATGGCAGTCAAGAATGCAGTATTTAAAAGTTATGCAGTAGTTCCAGGAAGTAAAAGGAAAGTACCAAAAAACTGGGAAGGTGTCTGGTTTTGTGGCAGAAGATAATGCAGTAACTAAAACTTATGCAGCAGTGAGAGCAGGCAAGAAAGGACAGCAGAAGCAAACTCTAAGTAAAATGTTTTTTTTTTTTTTAGAGAAGAAGAAACCAGCTGTGAGAATAAGAGCAACAAAATGACACTGTAGTAGACAGATATGTATTGGACAATTTGGTAACTGTTCTGGGTTATAAAACTCAAGAACTTTGGTCTTTAATACATATTGGGACAGAGACATTTTGTGATTTAAAATTTGAAACTGATGGACTGATGATGAAATTTCTGCACTGAAACAAAAAAGGACATTTATTCCTGGAACTATTATTTGTTCTCTGGAAATAACTTAAATGTTAAAAACTGTTATTTTGCAGTTTTGCACTGATGAAATGGAAGAAGACAATGTTAAAAAATACATGCAAGTCTGTGTAAAACTGTTGATAATACTGTGTCAAGAACAAACAGTAAATAATGAAAAAGAATGGCAAAGGGAAGAAGGCATACACAAAGAAGGCCAACAGGAGAGTGGGAGAGAGGGTGAAATAAGTAAAGTAGAAACTGTAGAAGAAAAAAATATGAAGGGAAAAAATTAGGAGACCAATTGCATACAGGAAGAGAGGTCAAGAAAAGGATAGATACCAATATAATTTTTTGAAATCCTGGCCAGTGAAAAAATCTGATTCTGAGGATCATGGATTATCTGTACATAAATCCATAAAAAATATTCATTTGGGGAAAGAGAAAAAATAAGGAAATGAAAATTTAAAAATATTTCCCCTAAACTTAAAAAGAAGGAAGAGAAACAACTCTAGAATACTTTCAGTAAATTTGACCAATATTATTAACACTGTAATAAGGGTATGATACTGGAATGGTATGTTAAATGTGATGTGGATGCTATGCTGTCAGAGGATGTAAGATTAGTCACAAGTGAAGAAACACTGCAAACAGAGACATTGTGGGGTCAAAATGTAATAGGGAACTTAGGAAGTTACTGTTGTTCTTGATTGGTTGTGTTGTGTAAAAAACAGTGAAAATAATAGATGTAACATTGGTAAGGTTGGGAAGGTTAACTGTCGTGCATGTGAGATAGAGACAAAATGTTTATAGACTTATAGCATTTTATGGATATGTAACATGCAAGGAAAAAAGAGAGAGAATCTGTTTCATCAAATATTAATCTATATGGTGGTTAACATGAAAATTATAATTACAAGGGATGTTAATTGTGATTTAAGATGAAAATGTAAAAATAAAGGGAAAGATGTAAAAAAATACAGGAAGTGATAAAATGTGATAAATTAACTGTGTGGAACAAAAGTCAATGGCCTTATAGAAGGGGAAAGATGGATCTGGCATTGATTATTTTGTATTATTTGAATGTTTGTGAATTGCAGTAATGCAGCTGTAATGGTCTTTTCAGACCACTTAGCAAAATATGTATGGAGGTGATAGACGAATGGGAGCTATTAAAATAGGAAACGGGATAAAAAGAATAAATGAGAGAATATGGAATGAAACTGGAGACTGGAAAGTATTGTAGTTATGGATAGATAACATAAAATGAAAGACTTCTATAAAAACTGGTCTTAATGTTGTTGCTGTGTCTTTCAGCTTATCCCGGTTAGGGGTCGCCACAGCAGAACTCCGGTCCGCTAATGTTTGGTAGTGGATTTTTATGTGCCAAGTTACCAGCCCTGATGCACAACCTTCAATGAAGGCACGCCCATTCACTCATGCCTCCACAAAGAAGACGGTCTAGCTGAGAATCGAACAGGACAACGTCTTGCTGTGAGGCAACAACACTGAATTTAATTTAAAAATAAGTATAAAAAGTGTTTTTTTCCAATGGCAGTATGATATAAGAAAGTAACAGAATGTGAAGTATGGGAAAATGTATAGAAATGTATTAGATCATTTAGAGAATAATACAAGAGAGTATTATGATATGGAAAAAGAAATAGATAAAAGAAATTGAGAAAAAATTAAGGCATTACTGTTTAGACAAAAAAAATATTGGTGTTATGTTGTCCTATATCACCTTCATTCCTTGCTGGTTGGAGGTTCAGTTCCAACTCAGCCTTATTCAAAAGCTTAAGAGCTTCCACCAGCTCATGCCGGCACCCTATCCCATGATGCTCCGGGACTATTCCCCAGATCTCGTTTGTCACTAAACAAGATTAGGTGACTTCCATGCAGGCTCCTGGCTAAGTGGAAAATTTTTCCTTATACTTCTTCTGTTTTCTCGTTAAATCCATGATATTAGTAGTTGTTGTTGTTTAACTTAGATGTATTTTTTAGTGGTGCTTATTTAAGCCGCTACTGTTTGCTGTTTTTTTTGTTTAGGCCATCGTTCTTTCGTTAGGCCTGTTGTGATGAACTACCCTATCCTGGCTTTCAGGCTCATTTTAGTTAGAGAGCTTGTTGAATCCCCCCATTTCAGGATAGCTCATTTAAGTTAGAGAGCTACCTGTGGCCCATTTAAGTTAGAGTGCCGTTCCCTTATTTTCTCTTTTCCCCCTCTTTTGTCTTGTAGTTAGTAAGAGTAGTTTGGTTAAGTTAGAGAAACTCTCCTTTATTCTACTGGTTAGTTTAATTAAAAAAAAAAAGCCTATATATACCTACTATATATATATATATATATATATATATATATATATATATATATATATATGTATGTATACTATTCCTGGTGCTTGTTGTTACTTGTGTGTTTTTGGTTGTTTCTGCAAAATGTCAAAAGATCCTAAAGAGTTGAAACTTTCGGGTTTCAAGAAGTGTGATAAGTGCAGTCAGAAGATGTGTCTGACAGACGGACACACCAGTTGCGTGTACTGCTTGGGTGACCTTCACTTACAAGAGTCCTGCTTGTTTTGTCATGCTTTTAGCTTTTGATGGAGCATAAAAATGAACTAATTGTGAGAGACTTGCTGAAACCCTTTAGAGAGGCTTTAGAAGGGACTCAGAGCACTAAATCTGCAGACAAATCCCCTTCTTCTTCTAGGTCAGAGAAGTTGGGCAAAAGGGCTTCATCTTCGGCTTTGACTTCGGAGCCACCAAAAAAAGTATTGAAAGAATGTGTCTTGGAACCAAGGGCTCTTGGTTTTGAAAAGTCTCCCTCGTTAGCTCAAATTGTAGGGTCAGAGCCAACAGAGTTCCAGTTTAGAAGCTGGTCCCCTGTGTTGGAGCTGGTATCTACTAATTTGAGGTCTCCAATCATGAAAAGTGTGAGATCTCCAACCTTATCCTCCCGATACTCCAGAAGCTGATTGGATGATGATGTGGAGTGGGTGGTGATGAGACTCCTTTGGATGCTAGCCCTAGCAAAAATTCTGTCGACTCCAACCCAAAGGAGCTGACAAAGACCACTTTCCCTTCTTCGGTTCCTCCTCCAACCTGACCCCGGGGTTTCAGAGCTGGAGCGCTTTGACCAGATCAAAGCAGAACTTTCAGGACTGGGACTTGCTACAGGATTGTAGGACTACTGCTCTGACTTTTTTGGTTCCATCGGAACTTCAGGAGTCTAGGAGCTGATGTTCTCCCATCAGGTCTGGGGAGAGGAGTCAGATTGGACAGTTGTCCAACCTCATTCTGCCCCTCGGGCTCTCGGAGTGGGTGAGCTCGGCTCCTACATCAGCTTTGGAGCCATCCACTTTGATTCAGGGTTGGTCTTCTGGTTCTTCAGTGCTGGGGATCTCCTCGGAGCAGAGTGACGGAACTTTTGAGCTGATGGAGAGAGTGCTGTCACTTCAGACCGCTCCACTCTCTGGTCCAAGTACTTTTCCCCAAAAGGCACCAGTGTTGGTCTCAGCTCCATCACTCCCCCCAAGTGCAGAGACCCTAGGAGGCACCATCAGGCAAAATCATCTCTTCTGAAACTTCCCCAGAGTACCCCTCTGAGGAGGTTCTTGGAAGAGGTTGTGTAAGAGGAAGCACCTGCACTCCCTGGAGGAATCTTTCACCTCAGACATGGACCTCGATGAGTCAGAAGGGTCCCTGTGGTCACCCTCTGAAGACGTCTCCTTTGCAGACATCCTGGAGATCATTAAGCAGAGGGGTGGCCAGAAGACCATCAATCCTTCTGAGGATGAGTCGGTGTACCTGGAGGTCTTTGGGTCTCACCCTTCCACCTCTTGGGTGTCTCTGCTTTTTGACCAGCTATTGAATGTAATCAGTCAAAAGGCATGGGACTCTCCAGATTCAGTGAAACCTGTTCTTAGTAGGCAAAATAAGTTCATCACAGTGCCTACAGAAAAGGAGTTCCTCAATAAAGGTGTCCTGGTAGATGCTATGGTGGTGGCAGCAGCCACGAAGAAGGAATTGTCGGAGACTTCTTCTCATCTGTTCATTCACTGAACAAAGAATCTCGAACAATGGACAGGTATGGAAAGCGTATGTTTTCTTCAGCAGCATTTACCCTTAGATCGCTGAACTACCTGACCCATTTCACCAGACTGCAGAGGTATCTCCTGAAGGAACAAAAGATACCCTTCAAGGTACTATAGCTGCAGGGGTTTCGGATAAGGTTTCCTCCCAAATCTCCACCTTAAACTCCTTGGTAAACTCCTCCATGCGATTGATCTTTTATTCAGCCAATGGAGCAAGCAGGGCAGTGGATACAGGAATTTCCTTAAGGAGACATTCCTAGATGCACTTGTGTGATTTTGCAGAACCCTTCAAGTCTTCTTTTATTAACACTCCTTTTGATGGCTTGTCCTTGTTCGGGCCCAAAGTTAAAGAAACCTTAATCAGGTGCAAGCAGGAGGGAAAGACTCTGTCTACCATGGGAGTCCATTTCTCTCTCCCAACTAGACCTTATCTCAAAGGTCAGAAGGGAGGGAAAATGCGGTAGAGCCTTTCTGGACACATGTGGTGATACTTCCCCTAGGGAAAAGGAAGAAGTAACAATGGAAGACACTGACCTTGTGGCAGAGGGGGACTGCAGAATCAGGGTGACAGGGACTCCTTCCCTGGTAAGCCTTTTCAACTCTCCTGAGAGGAGGTCCATCTGTCCGTCTCTGGAGGCAGTTGGGGGTTGCTTGTCATTGTACCCAAATGCCTGGCTAGAAGTCATAAAAGACAAATGGGTATAAACGATCGTATCCAGAGGTTATTACACACCCTTTCCCTCTCTCCCTTTAGAAAAAAATCAGTCCCAGATGTTCCACCCAGTCAAAGGGATTATGCAACTCTAGAGATACAAAAGTTGCCAAAAAAACGAGTCATACAAACTGTCCCTGCAGATCAAATTCGATCTGTAACTTATTCAAGGTTCTTTTCAGTTCCAAAAGAAAGACAGGGGATCGGAGGCACATTTTGCATCTCAGACGACTAAAGAAGTCCATCAAGAGATCAAAGTTCCAGATGGTGACACTGCAGTTGATACTCCCCTTTCTGGGGAAAGATGATTGGATATGCACTACCACATAAAAATGGACAGGCGATCCAGGAGACATTTGTGCTTTTGTCTTGGAGCCAGTCACTACCAGTTTCAAGTCCTGCCCTTTGATCTCACTACAGCCCCCAGAGTGTTCACCCAATGCATGGCAGTGGTTAAGGCTCACTTGAGGCATCTAGAATTCCAGGTGATTCCATACCTAGACAACTGGCTCCTAACTGCCACTACCGAGCAACTAGTAAAAAAGGCGAAGTTCAAAACCATTCATCTGTGCTCTCAGCTAGGCATTACAGTAAACTTCAAAGAATCTGCCATGTTGCCATCACAGCATCTCATGTTCATAGGTGCAGAGTTAGACACAAGAAAAATATTGGCCAAACTTATCCGTGGGAGAATTCAGATCTTGCATCATCAAATCCAGAACCTTTTATCCAAAAGGAAAGTGCAAGAGAAAATTGTGTTGAAGGTCCTGGGTACCATGGCAGCTACAATAATTCTAGTACCTTTAGCTCATCTGCATACGAGAGTTCTTCAATGGCTGTTTTTTTCCCAGTGGTCCATGCAGGATCTACCTTTTGTCTCACAAGATCATCATCACAGAATCCTGCAAAAAGGACCTGCGCTGGTGGTTCCACTCAACTCAATTGACCTTAGGCCAACCTTTTGTCTTCCCACAATCAGTAGCCACGGTGACCACGGACACTTCTCAGATGGGGGGGCATTATC
The DNA here is from genome assembly GCF_019279795.1 of Protopterus annectens. Lineage (NCBI taxonomy): Eukaryota > Metazoa > Chordata > Ceratodontiformes > Protopteridae > Protopterus > Protopterus annectens. The sequence goes on from NC_056746.1 coordinate 464,323,121, forward strand.
TGGGAAGGACTGTCTAAGGTGTTTGGCAAGAACACAAAAAGCACTTGCATATCAATGTCCTAGAAATGAAAGCAGTGCTTTTCATGTTGCAAGCATTCCAGGACTCTCTTCCAATAGGAGCAATTGCAATTCAGACAGACAATATATCAATAGTGTGGTATATAAACAAACAAGGAGGAACCAAATCCTACCCCCTATGTCAAGAAGCACAGAGATTATGGCAATGGGCAGTCTCTTCTCAACATTTTCTGACAGCAACGCACATCCTGGGAAAATCCAATATGATAGCAGACAAACTCAGCAGAGCTATTCTGATGCCTCAGAAGTGGTCCCTAAAGTAGGAAGTTGTGGAAGAGATTTTCTGCCAGTGGGGCCAGCCTTGCTGTGACCTCTTTGCCACGTCCATGAATGCCAAATGCAGCAGCTACTTTGCCCTAATTCCCACTCCAGGGAAGTCATCAAGGGATGCACTTGTACATGATTAGCCCTCGGGGTCTCCTTTATGCTTTTCCACCCTTTCCCTTGATACTGAAGGTCATTCATAAGGCCAGCAGGTTAAGAAGCACAGTCATACTCATTACCCCATACTGGCCTCATCAGATTTGGTTCCCCTTTCCGTGGCCTCATCTCCAGGAGGAACATTGGATTCTGGACCCAGTTACAGACCTCCTGACACATTCATCAGGAATGTTACATCCATCGATACAAACCCTGAAACTGATAGCTTGGTTGTGCCAGTTCCACAAATAGCCAGGCTCCCTGATATCTCCACTGCAATTAGGCATATATTGATTTCCTTTCATAAGGCATCAACTAAGGAAATTATACTCTAGAAAATGGAAGAGATTTTCCAACTGGGCTTCCAAGAACCACATTGATCCTTTTACTGCCCCTATTACAGCAGTGTTAGATTTTCTGGCTAAACTTTGTAATGAAGGTGCGGTGCTGACTATGATTTGAGTTCAATTGGCAGCTATATCAAACTATTATGTTGGGGAAATAGGGCTAAAAATCATGTCCACAGGCTTTGTAAAGCATTTTTAAAGGGTATATTCTTGCTAAGACCTCCAGTGAAAGAACCTCCAGCGCCATGGGACTTGAATTTTGTCTATCTCTTCTAATTCTACCCCCCTTTGAACCTGCATCATCATGTGAAATAAAGTTTTTATTGTGGAAAACAGCACTACTGGTGGCCATAACATCTGCTAGACTGTGATATGTGTTTGAACTTCAAGCATTGTCTATATGTCCTCCATACTTAACCTTTCACAAAGGTAGAGTTTCCTTATGGACTAACCCTGCCTTCCTACCAAAAGTGTGCTCAGAGGCCAATTTAAATCAAGCCATTGACTTACCAGTTTTTTTTCCAAACTATAACAACAAGGCAGAATATAAATTGCATCAGTTGGACGTGCATAGACAATTACATTTCTACATACATAGAACAAAATATTTCAGAAAGTCAGACTAGCAGTTTGTGTCTTTCTCGGACAGAAAGAACAGGTTCTCAATTTCAAAGGTTACACTTTTTAAGTGGGTTATGGACTGTATCACCTATCCATACAATTCCCAGAGCAGACAACACCCAGAGAAAGTCAAAGGCCATTCCACAAGAGCTCAACTTCATCTGCTTTCCAGGTGAGGCTACCTACGGATTCCATTTGTGCAGCAGCAACATGGGTAAGACCTGATACCTTTATCACTCATTACAAAGCTGATTTGGCCTCCAGGAACAGGGCGTCTTTTGGGTCCACTGTTCTGAAGAGTATTTTCCCTTGAGCGACCCAAGAAAGAAGGTGCTAGGGATGCTGTCCCAATCAGCAAGGAATGAAGGCGAGACAGGACAACATAATATTAAAAAGTTATGTACTGACCTTAACATTCCATGTTTGTTGTTCTTCTCATCTTTATTCATGCATCCCACCCTCCTTCCCCCGCCCTGGAAGATCGGGCAGTCTTACTGGCAAAATTGATTACCAAAGTCTGAATCTCTTCTTAGTCTGTTTGAATATGTTTTTTGGGTTAGACGTAATTATTATGTTTTTATCTGCAAACAAGATTTGGGAAATAGTCCAAGAGCATCATGGGATTGGGTGTAGCCACGAGCTGGTGAAAGCTCTCGAACTTTTGAATAAGGCCGAGTCAGAACCGATCCTCAGTTCTGAACCCCCAACCAGCAAGAAATGAAGTGAGATGGACAACAAACATGGAATGTTATAGTGAGTACATAACTTTTTATTTACAAGGTAGAAGAGAGGAGACAGAAGGAGAATTTGTATACTGATGGAAATAAAAAATGCAAAAGGAGAGGTAAAAAGAATAAAAGAGCAAATTATGAGTATTGTAGTACAGTATGTGGAAAATGTATAAGTAAAAAGAAGGAAAATAAGAGAAAATGGAAAGTAAAAAAAAAAAAACTAAATGGGAGTTAAGAAAAAAATTGAAAGAAATTACTATTAGTAAATTGGATGAAGCACTTAAGAAAGTAAATGTTGATTCAGCATCAGACCCAGATGGTATAGGCTATGAATGATTAGATTGGCAAAGAAAGTGTTTTGTAAGTGTACCAAATGAATGGTTGAAGGAAGTGTTTGTTTTTCAAGAGTTATGCAGTGGAGTATTAAAATTTATATGGATGAAAGATGAGAAGAATGAAATAAAAAATTGGAGACCCCATCACACTAAATAACACAGATTATACATTTTCAATGAGAATAGTACACAGGAGAATGGAAGGGAGGATGGGGGATATCATGGAAGAAATTATATATGGTATAAAAGGGAAGGGATGCCAAGAATTGTTAATGGTTGTAAGAGAAATCATGGATGACATTATAAGTAAACATGAGGATGTAAAACTTATGGTAGGTGATATTAGCAAGGCATTTGATACAATAGAACATGGTGCTTTGTGGAATATTATAGAGAAGTATGGAAATGGTAATAGAATTAAGTGAGTGTGCATGTCAAGATATCAAAATAACAGAGTGAATGGGTGCTTGAGTAAAAAAATATTCATGAAGTGTGGTATGAGACAAGGATGTCCCATGAGTAGAATATTGTTTGCACTGGAAATGAATGTGATAGTGAATGAAATAATTATAAAATGAAAGATGCTAGATAAGTGATGCAATGGTTGGTGGTGATTCTAGTAGTTTTGCCATAAATAGATGATATAATTGCAGTTGCTAAGATCAAAATATGGACGACGGAAGTGATGGTTTGTCTGAATGAATGTTTAAAGGAAATAGGAATGACATTAAATAAAGATAAAAATAAAGCATCTGATGTTATTAATCTTCATTCATTCCTTACATATGGGTTATCGGTTCTGTCCTCAGAACCAAGTCAGCCAATATCAAGCTCACATCAGCCAAAAACTCTCAGGCCAAGGTCCTACCCAGAATGCTCTGCTACCTTAGCTCTTGTTTGCCACATTGCTGTACAGCCGTGTCAAGCCACTCTCTCAGCTAAGTGTCTACTTTTTTGAAAGTTTTATACATTGTTCTTACTTTAAATTTTCTCAATAGTTTATACTAATATTTTATCCTACCCTATCGTATACTTTAGACTTTCTTCATTTAGTCTTTTCCCTTTATTGCCCTCTTTTCTTACTTTGTGGTAATTCTTCATTACCATCATTGGTAATCCTTCCTTTCTCTTCTTACACTTTTTGGGTATCCTTTCTTCTTCCTTTTGGTACTGTTCTTCTTCTCCACATCATTATGTCAGATAAGAAAAGTAGCATTAGTTTCAAGCAGTGTAAGGATTGTGACCATAAGTTGCCGCTTTCTGATGACCATGACTTATGTATCTACTGTATGAATGTTTCCCAACTTACTGTGAATCCTCTGTGTGGGATTTGTAAAAATGTCTCTACCAGGACTCACAACGAGAGGAAGACTAAATTAATTTTGAAAGGTCTCCTCAAGTCTCCTTTCTCTGAGGCTATTTCTGGGTCGGAGGGCTCACCCCCCCTGTTAAACCCCATAAGAGGCTTTCTTCCTCCTCTTCATTGAAGTCGCCCCCTTCTTCTCCCTCTGGAGAACGTAGGGAGTTGACTCATAAGAAGGTGAAATTGATTACTACTTTGGCACTGCCACCTGTGACCCTGTCAGCTAAAGGCTCAGCACTGCCCCAAATGATTCTGGCTCCAACCATGTCTTCCTTATCAATACCGGCACCAGAGTTGCCGGTGCAGACAACTACGGTTCTGACAGATCTGTTGCAGCCCTTACCGGCACCATCCATACATGTTCAGTCCCCTTTGGCACCTTTGGTACAATCTCCTTCAGCTCCGAGTATGACTCTTCTGTACTCCATGGTGCAGACATTTTCATCACCAACATGTGCTTCTGTGCAGTCCTTCTTGGCACTGTCCTTATTACTGGTGCAGACACTTTCCATGATGGCACCTTACCCTTCGGGGCAGACTTTTGCCTTTACAGTGCAGACACCTTCAACTACTGTGGCACTGACGTCGTTGGTGCCGACTACTTCCACACCATCTTCTTCGATGCAGACATCCTTGGCTCCAGGATCTGCACCTATTGAATTAGCTAGGACCAAATTTTCTCCTTCATTGGATCCATTTGCTGACAGTCAATATAGTCCTTTCCTAGAAATGCCAGAATCACCATCAGCTTTCTCCATGAGTCAACCAAGAGTCTTTCTGAACAGGATGTGTTGCAGCTTGTTGACCAGTTGCTTGTGGCCAGAGGACTCTCTCAACTATTGAAGTCCACGCTTTCTCATAGGTGAACGTATATATCCTCAAACCCCAAAGTACACTCCCCTTTTGACTTCTACTCAAGTTTCAAAGCCTATTACTTCGACAGCGGCTTCAGTTCCTCCAACTCCAATAGTGGATCTCACTTTGGAACCAGAGTCGTCCTTGTGGCCCTCAGTGCACTGGGCATCAGGCTCTTCTCAGGCCAGTGGCTGTGCCATGTAGGAGGGCATTCCTGGCTCCATACCGATTTTTTCTATGGCACCCTCCAAGGATCCTCTCTCTCATATGGTTCATGGTCCTTTTGAGACTCCTGGTCTGGGGCGGGCTCATTGGGGTGGGGTGTGACCCTGGTTCTGAGGTTTTCATGCTCGATTCTGGGCTCCCATCCCTCCTTTGCAGGCCATGGAGAGGGCGCTTGCCTCCACTGGCAAATGTCACATGTCGGAGTCCTCTCCCCACTCTGTGCTGCAACTGTCACAAGCCTCAACCACCGGACACTGGGCACAAGAGCCTCAGGTTTCTCCTCCTCAGGAGACCCTCTCTTTGCAGTCTTCCGCAAAACCTCCCACTGAGGAAGTACCCTGCAAAGCATCATGTAAGAGGAAGCACATGGACTCCTTTGAGGAGTCATTGACTGAAGATATGGATTTTGATGACGGGGAAGGGTCCTCACGGTCACCCTCTGATGAGGTGTCCTTTGGTGACATCCTTGAGATGCTTTGACAGAGGGGTGACTGGAAGTCCTCTAATCCTTCCTCTGAGGAATCTGTATTCCTGCGGGCTTTTTGTGCCCTGCCCCCTACCTCCTGGGTCACCCTGCCTGCCGATGAGCTCATCCAGCTCATCGTCCAGTGCGCATGGAAGGTGATACCAAGGAGATCAGATAAAATATTATCACCCTCAGCTGAGAACCTAAATTGGTCATGAGGTCTTCCAGTAAATGCTATGGTGGTGGCAGCTGCAACTAAGAAGGATTTGGCAGAAGACAGCCAAACTGTCCATCCACCCAACAAGGAGTCCTGGGTGAGTGACAGATTAGGAAAGCATGTATTTGCTTTATCGACCTTCACTGTAAGGTCTTTGAATTATTTGGCACATTTTACAAAGCTTTAGAGAGATCTTATAAACCAGCTCTCTGAAACCTTGGCAGAAGCTGTTTCTGATGAGGTCCATGATAATGTGACTTCTCAGATAGCCACCCTAGAGTCCATTTCCAACTCTTCCATGTGTCTTATTTCTCACGCAATGGAAGGGACAGCTAGAGCGGCAGGCTCTGGTATAGTCACCAGACAACATGCCTGGATGCACCTTTGTGACTTTGCAGACTCCATCAAGGCTTCCTTCATGAATGTCCTCATAGAGGCCACTTCTTTGTTTGGCCCTAAAGTCAAAGATATGCTTGCAAGGTGCGAACAAGATGGCAAGACCCTGTCTGCCATTGGTGTCAGACACTCCACTCCTCAGTGATTCTACTCTGGAAATCAGAGGAGCGGGAAGATGTGGCACAAGAAATCACAGGGGTCATTCCATGATGCACGTGCCGAGTTCTCCCCTAGAGGCAGATGGGGAAACTCCAATGGAAGATGCCCCTTTTGGGGCAGAGGAGGTCCACGAAACTGGGGTTCCAATGATTCCTTCTCTGGCCAACCCTATCAACACTCCTGAAGCATTGCCTTACTGCTCACCTCTGGAAATTATCAGGGGTTGTTTCTCCTTGTACCGCGCTGCCTGGCAAAATATAACAACCAACTCTTGGGTACAATGGATAATATCCAGAGGCTATTGCACCCCCTTCCATCTTTGTCCAATCTCATCAAGAGTATTAGCCGACGTTCCCCCCAGTCAAAGGGAAACAGCAGCACACGAAATCCAAAAGTTGCTACAAAAATGTGTCATCCAGACAGTCCCCCCAGATGAGATAACATTCGGTTTTTACTCAAAGTTCTTTTTAGTGCCAAAAAAGACAGGAGACTGGAGGCCAATTCTGGATCTCAGTACACTGAATGGATTTGTGAAAACAGAGAAATTCAGGATGGTCAGGGTTCAGTCTATCCTTCCTCTTCTGGAAGAAGATGATTGGATGTGCTCTGTAGATCTTCAAAGATGCGTATTACCACATAAAAATGGAGAAATGCTCAAGAAGATACCTCCGCTTCCGCATAGGAGCCAGTCACTACCAATATTGAGCTCTGCCCTTCGCTCTCTCTACAGCCCCCAGAGCGTTCACAAAATGCATGGCAGTGGTTATTGCTCACTTACGATTCAATGATTCCAGGCATTACCATATCTAGATGACAGGCTCCTCACTGCCCCCACCAAGCATCTACTCGAAGAAGCCCTGCAGTATACTCTCTTAATGACTCAAAGACTGGGAATCACTATAAACTGGGATAAATCCAACACAGCCCCAACTCAGTCTTTGGAATTTATAGGGGTACTGTTGGACACAAGAAATTGCACTGCATCCCTTCCAGAACACAGGCGTCAGAGAATAAGACAACAAGTTTAACTGCTGCTCTGTCATCACAAATCCCCAGCTCGATCTGTACTTCAGCTATTGGGGTCAATGGCAGCTTCGATTACCATTGTTCCTCTAGCCAGATTCAACATGAGACTCCTTCAGTGGCTACTTCTCACTCAGTGGTACCCTCTACAACATCCTTTGTCCTTTCTGATAAGTGTAACTCAGAGATGCAAGCAAGATTTACTCTGGTGGACTCGAAATCCCCAACAATGATCTTTCCCCTTCAACCCCCATCAACCGATAGCCACCATGACTCCCTGATGGGGTGGGGGGGGGCTATCTCAGTAAAACTCGGTCCAAGGCACATGGTCAGAGACAGAGGCCCTTTTGCATATCAATGTCCTGGAACTGAGGGCAGTGCTTCTAGCATTGAAAGCATTTCATTCCATCCTTCCATCAGGGACTATTGCAATCCAATCAGATGACATGTCAGTGGTCTGGTACATCAACAAACAAGAGGACACCAGATCTTACCCATTATGCCAATAGGCCTTGCAAATATGGCAATGGATGATAGCTTACAACCACTTTTTAATTGCAATGCACATTCCTGGAAGCTCCAACGTGATAGCGGACAAATTGAGCAGTTGCATTCTACAACCTCACGAGTGGTCCCTCAATCCTCTGATAGTGGCAAAAATCTTCAACCACTGGGGCCAGCCTTGCTGTGACCTGTTTGCCTCCCCAACCAACTACAAGTGCAGCAACTATTTTGCCCTAATCCTCCTTTGGGGACAGTGATCAAGGAACACTCTAGAACATGATTGGCCCTCGGATCTACTTTACTCTTATCCTCCTCTTCCCCTCATCTCCTAATTTCTGAAGAAAGCACGACAGTTGAAGAGCAAAGTGATCCTCATTGCTCCTTATTGGCCTTGACAAGTCTGGTTTCCCTTCCTCTGGTCTCAACTGCTAGATCAACCGTGGATCCTCAATTCATCCCCAATGTTGATCTCCCATCCACAGGGTCTGATTCACCCCAATCTAACAACTCTGAAACTGCCAGCTTGGTTTCTCCACTTCCAATAATTGCCAGGCATGAAAACCTCTCATCCCCTGTGTGCAATATGCTTACTGCATCTCATAAATCATCCACCAGACTAATCTATCTTAACAAATGGAAAAGGTTCTCTCTATGGGCAGCAAATAAACAATTAGACTCCTTGTCAGCCCCAGTTTTGGTGGTACTGGATTACTTATCACATCTTTTTCACTCTGGGGTGTCTGCCTCTACTATCTGTGTACATTTTGCTGCCATCTCAAATTTCCATATTGGTTTTCAAGATTCTTCACTTATGTCACACAGACTCTGTAAGACTTTCTTGAAAGGGGTTATCCACCTAAAACCTCCCTTTAGAGAACCGGTACAACCTTGGGATTTGGCTTTGGTTCTGCAAGCTCTAACAGTTCCTCCCTTCGAACCTGCATCTTCATGTGATGTAAAATATCTCTCTTGGAATACTTTGTTTTTGATTGCAATCACATTGGCCAGACGATTGTCAGAGCTTCAGGCCTTATGCATCAAACCTCCCTATCTTATCTTCCATAAAGATAGGGTATCACTGACAACTAATTCTACCTTTTTTTCAAAAGTGGTGTCAGAGCAGTCTATCAACCAATCTATTGACCTTCCAGTGTTCTTTCCTAACCATTCTAACAAGGGAGAGTATTGCCTGCACTCCTTGGATGTTCATAGGCAAATACGATTTTATCTGGACAGAAAAAAATCTACCCGTAAATCAGACCAACTGTTTTGGCTTTTTCTGGACCTAGACAGGGTCATCCTGTATCAAAAGTTACACTGGCTTCATGGTTGAGAAATTGTATTACGTTTATCTACAACAAAAACAATCTCACATTGCCTCATAGAGTCAAACCACATTCTACAAGATCTATGGCAACTTCAGCAGCTTTCCATGCTAAGGCCTCCCTCAATGATATTTGCTCAGCTGCAACTTGGGCCAAACCTCGCGATTTTTTATTACAAATTGGACTTGACCTCCAGAGGTAGAGCTTCCTTTGGCTCCATGGTGCTCAGGAATATCCTTCCATGAGGGCCACTCAGGGATACAGGTAGCTAGGGACTCTGTCCCATCAGTAAGAAATGAATGAAGATCAACAACATTAGATAAAGAAGTTATGTCTTACCATAACTTTCCATCTGTGTTGTTGATCTTCATTCATTCATTACTTCCCACCCTCCATCCCCCTTCCAGAGATTCTTGGTTGATCTCATGTACTCCTTTCTTGTAGGTTTGTTAAGACCAGAGGTAGCCTCTACTTTTAACTATCAACTTGCAAACTTGATCTGAGGTAGCAGGGAGCAGAGCATTCTGGGTAGGACCTTGGCTCGAGAATTTTTGGCTGATGTGAGCTTGATATTGGCCGGCTCGGTTCTGAAGACGGAACCAATAACCCATCAGTAATGAATGAACGAAGATCAACAACACAGATGGAACATTATGGTAAGACATAACTGTTTTTTTCAGTGATTTGGTGAAGATTGAGGATGTGTATTTTTCAATGAATGAGGTGTTTTTGCTAGGGATAAATCTTGGGAAAAATTATGTTGTTATGTTGCAATGAGTGGGCTTGATAAAAGAAATGAAAGAAATATATTTTTTGTGGAGGACTTGTAGATTAGCATTCAGGAAAAAGGTTTAACCACTGAATTCTGTATTAATGGGGAAAATAGCATATATGTCAAATGTTTAGACGATCCCATAAAAATAAGAAAAGGAAAAATGTACATTTGGTATTTTCTTCTATATGGGGTTCAAAATTAAACCCAGTGAAAAGAGACGTGTTGTATGTGAGTGAAGATGAAGGTGGATTGGGGTTACTAAATCCATTTGTTTATTCTGCTTCTTTAAACATGTAGAGTATTAAAGTGGGTAAAGGAAGAGAATGAGAAATTAATAGTAAGAATGCTTAAATATAAGTACAAAAAATTCTGGGAGATGATGAGAACAAGAAAAAGATGAAAAGAATATGCAAATGAAGAAATTAAAAATTATCAAGAAAAAATACTAATGTAGAAAATAAAAAATGATGATACAGAGAAAGATATGAGGTAGATAGAATTATGTGGTATAATAATGTGATGAAACAATATTATTATGTAAATCCATGGAAATGTTACCAGAAGTAGTGAGTGAAGTCATTAAAATCAGGAAAGTGTGGTGCACCAAGATAGTAGAGTGTCAGGATTTCCTGTGAAGACTGGTAATAAATAAATTACCCGTAAAGAGGAATACGCCATATGAAAAGAAAGTCAAAAGTAAGTGTGTATTTTGAGGGGAGGAAGAGGCAACAGAGTGTGTTTTTTGAAATGTGAAAGAGTGGTGAAACTCTGGAAAAGGTTGTGTGAAGGAAATTTTTTTTGAAAAAATTAATGACATAACATTAATTTGAATATGATTAAATGCTGATATTATAAGAACAAGAAGAAAGAATATATGAGAAGGTTTGATAATATATTTATGTAATGGGTGTTATTTGGAATGAAAGATTGAATGACATTTTGTTTAATGGAAAATGGATTTTGACGGATATATTGCAAAAAGAAAGATTATGGTTCTGGAAGAAGGATTGGGGTCAGTTATGGAAAGATGACAATGAAGATGTTATAAGAAGAATGATAAATAGCTAAAAATAGTAATATTTATATATGTGCCTGTAAATACGTACATCTTGCAAATATGTAAAATATATGTTTTTTGTAAAGGACCCCTGTTCTTTTTGATAAGTGATGCAGGGTCTTTTATAGCAACTGAGCTAGCACCAAATCAAGCAGACCTTGGGGACCTTGGTTTATCATTTTATCCAAAGGATGGCACACGCAGGAATACAGCACCCTTTTATACTGCTCTGTAACGTCAGCATTACACATGCCTATTCTGGGAATAGTACCCACAGCCTTCCGCACAAAAATGTGAGAATGCTATTTATTGTGCCACTGAAAATTGCTATTATGCCACTGTCACAATAAGTGATCCCAGCTTCCCATCAGGAAACTTCATTTCTGCCATTTGTATCCATGATTCCATCCTTTTAATTGCTACTTACAGATCATAACCATAGGTGATGATGGGGAGATAAACTGATTAGTAAACCAAATTCTTTGTCCTATGAATTATTTTTTTCTTCACCATCACAGCTAATATAATGCCTGTAGTATTCTTGTAACTGCTTCATCCATTCACTAGTAAGTTTTCCAGACCCTTCTTCCTTCACTTGTGAACAGCATTACAAGACACGTAAAACTCCTATACTTGACATAACTGATACCACTCAATTACAGAGAGCAAGACAGTCTCTTCTGGCACAAAAACCATGACATATTATTTGCAGGTATTGATTTTTATCATATCTACTTCACACACCAACAGCAAACTTCTCCTGAGTATGTAGCTGCAAACCACAGGTGGTTGAGGCTAAGAGAACAGCATCATCTGCAAACATTAGAGATGCAGTGTTCATGCCCACAAACTGGATGCTGCCCTGACTTTGGCGACACATTGATATCTTGTTCAGGAAAAAATCACAAATAAAAGTGGAGACACGATGCACTTTTGGTAAAGTCTTATTGCCACCTTCATCATATTCAGTTTAACTTCAACAATGTGAACAGAAAGGTAAGCAATGGAAATGTTGGGAACCACTAGAGCAAGCAGGTTAGTGCAAATTTGGAGTTGTTATATTTAAGTATATTTAATTTTTGGGTGTGCAGCTCCCTATATGGGGAGTGCAGGCGGGCTGCAGAAACATATGGCGGTGTTATTGGTTTATTTTTTGTAGTGTTGGTATTGTTTTGGGGGGAGGGCTATGTATTTATTTTAGTTTGCTTAGATTTGATGTTGTGAGAGTTGGTAATTGTGGTGTTTCTTGTTTGTGGGGGTTCAACATTCTCAGCTCAAAATACTGAAATTCATTATTTTGGTATTTTGAGTTTAAGAAGTGGGCCCATATATATATATATATATATATATATATATATATATATATATATATATATATATATATATATATATATATATGTATGTGTGTGTGTGTGTGTGTGTGTGTGTATGTATGTATCCATATATATATTTTCCACATGCCCTAGGCATGAATTTATGGTCCATCTTCCAAACATCGGTTTTAATTTGTGGAGTAGATAGGGTGCTACATTGTTTGATGTGTAGAAATAGTTTATTCCAAAGATAAGGAAAGTACTGGAACAAGAATTTGTAACTCCATCAGGAATTTCTAATCTTGTAGTGACGTCTGAGGTCTTTGACATATGTGTTAGACAGATTATTGATTCTGGGTAAGTGAAGAAGATCAAAGAGGGTAAAGACCTTCAGTGTTTAAACTGCCAAAGTTAACTTTTAATGTATCTGTATCATACAGAATAGAAGGATATGGCACTTATTCTTTTGAGGTAGATTACATTGTATAGATCAGAAATCTTCATCAGAAACCATTAGGGAGATTTGAGCTGGTCTAGGTACTTTGTGGAGTATGTTCCAAACATGGCAGTGTTTTCAAGGATAGGTCTAATAAGGGAAGAGTACAGAGAGACCTAGACTACATTGGACCTATAAGCGACACCCCTACAGATCAGCCTAGCAAGGTAGAGGGACATCCTAAACTATAAGCATTGCAGGGTGATAGTAATAAAGGCTGCTATAAAAGTAACTACCCAACCCCTAAATAATAGCATTAATTTTGAGAGGGTGCCAGCAATGCGGTAAGAGAATATACTGATGTTTTTATCAATGGTAGCCGTACTTCATTTGTTGATATTTAAGGTGAGTCTATGCATGAGACTGCAGGTGTTAATGAGGTCTAGGCCTTGCTGGAGTATTTGTATGTCTAGGGGGGTTTGACAATTGCTCTAAGTTTGCAGCTCTCAGTTGCAGTTATTAGCAAATTAATTAAGCCAATAACTTGACATTTACCTTCAGTTCTGAGAAATAGAGGCCAAATAGGAGGGGGATCAGGACAGAGCTTGCAGATCCCTACTGGTGATTGTTATTTAGCTAGAGGAGTAACCCTACCTCAACTATGTCAGTTCTGTCAGGAAAACAATTGACTATCTGACTACATATGGGTTTATGTCAAGATGGGAGAGTTTATCCTGACACTAGTAAGATGGATGGTATCAAAGTCCTTAACACCATCAAAGTAAGCAGCAGGGGCTATTAGGTCCTCATACACATCTGTAGTGGCACTGTCAATGAAATCGACTAGGTGCTCCAGACATAACATAGTTTATACAAATATAGATTGGATAGGCTCCTCGATGTGCCAGTCATCTACGTCATTGTTATCAGCTTGACAGTTATACACTTCATAACGTTACAGACTACTTCTGTGTCTAAGAGACCTATAGTATTGGAGGTATGTTGTGGGGGTGCCTTTGTGTAATGGAATCCGTATAATCATTTCCATATTTTGGGGACATAATCCATCAAGAGACATAACCTGAAGAGACAATGGAGCCATTAATTTAGGTTTTGTATAATGTAGACATTCTTTGTAGTACTTGTTGGTGTGCTGGAAGCTGGTACTAAAGAGAACATCTGACCGGATTGGGACGGTGAAATTAGCATTTAAATTGTCTTGATAATATCACCATTAACCTAAATCAAAGTGGGTTATTCCACTGGAAATAAGTTTGTTACAGTAAAATGCATAATTTCTAAATTCTGTAGTGTAATTGAAGAAAGACTTTTGGTTTTCTTTATGTCTTTGCAGTACTTGATGGTGTGATTCAAGGTTTTTCTTACTAGTTTTAAGCCTCTTGCACTGTGAGAATGGTGATCTTTTACAGCAGCCCAAAGTTTCTTCATTTTGTTGTAAAACTTGTTCATATCAGAATTTCAACATACATGTTTATGATGAAAAATCTAAAATCAGTCTGCTCAGGGTGAGACATGCAAGAGAACCTATAGTTGATAATGATATGGTAGACAGCATACAGTTTTATTGAGAGTAAAACACAAATTTTATGAGGAAAAGACCAAAAATATGAGGCAAAAATCTGAACATTCTGTGAAAATCTGGACAGTTGGGAGGTATGCTGTGTTGCCTTGTCTTTTCAATATTTTTTTCCAGTTTGATTTTGGTGCCAGTCCACCATCCTCTATTAGCCATGTAATAGTAGGTCTCCTTAATCTCTATACCTAGATCCTCATCACAGTGATAGTATCCTGGAATAAGTGGACAGAAATGTGATATGGGCATCTCAGTGCAGTTGCATTCTGATGGCAGATCAATTTTTTCTGTCTGCAGCCTACTCTTAACCCCACCCATCACCACAGGGTGTACAATGACACTGGTGAGGCCCACATGCACGTACTACAACTTGTGTAACCTTCTCAGAGGATGGTGACCCTGCACATCTTTGTCACATTGTTAACATAAGCTTGTGTCCCCTGCAACCTCTACCAAAGAACCTTAACTAGACAGGAAATATAAAGCACCCTCTCTCCAAGACAAGGAAAGCTGATGAAAACTGCTTAATCAACCACGCTACATCCTCAGGTTGACACTCTGACATGCATTTGGGAACCCTACTGTTTGTCACTGGCCAGTTATCAATGTTCAGAACATTGCTACTGGAGAGATGCCAGTAACATGTTATGTTGGTTAGACATAGTGAAGATCAAAAAGGTAAGAGTTGCTTTTTTTTTTTCATTCGTTCCTTCTTCTCTTAAGATTGTGCAGTATCAGAGATGATATATATATATATATATATATATATATATATATATATATATATATATATATATATATATATGTATATATATATATACACACACACACACACACACACACACACACATATATGTGTATATGTATATATATATATATATATATATATATATATATATATATATATATTATATTATATATATATTTATATGGGTCTACGTCACAAGATCAAAGACCCATATAATCGACCTTCATAAGAATGAGACCACATCAATGAAACTCCAGATAACCGAAAGCTTATAACCACGAAACCCAGAACATCAAACTTTACAAGTGAGTAGATGTCCTTTTGTCACTTAAAGGCACAGTTCTACAGTGAAATACTGCCTGCAGCAAATAACTATCACCGGTTTAAACTGGACATCGCTGTACAGTGAGGATCAGGAAATTTACCCTTTTCTCACTGTATTGCAATCTCGGAGTTGATATATATAATTTAGTGGGGGGGTGCAGCCCCCACATAGGGTTTGTAGGGGGGTTTGCCCTGCAAAACCGGTTATACTTATTTGCTGTAAGCAGTGTTTCATTGTAGAACTGTGCCTTTAAGTGACAATTGGACGTCTGCTCACTTGTAGAGTTCGATGTTCCTGGTTTCATGGTTGTAAGCTTTCAGTCATATGGAGTTTCGCTGATGTGATCTCATTCTTATGAATGTCGATTATTTGGGTCCTCGATCTTGTGAAGTAGACCCATATATATGTATGTGTGTGTGTGTGTATATATATGTAGAAATCTACCCCAGCCTGGTTAAGGTGCAGGATTACTAAGTGGAAGATCTGTGTTTAAAACCCAAATGGGGAACAGCTGGGTAGAAGCAATATCCATGCAGAAGAAAGGCCTGGCAATCTCTTTCTATAATATAACCACAAAATGCTACCAAACACACCACAAAAGGTCCTTCCACGTATAACAAAATGTAAAAACAAAATAACTGAGAAGGGCCACTTATGCAGACAGCACAAATATTGCCTCAATACGGAAAATGCAAAGGTCAGTTTTATACACACAGTACCTGTATTCTGTTGTTAATGTCAGGGTGCAGTGTTCCACGCTGTTCAGCTTTAACCACCAACAATAGGCACACCTTGCTTATCAAAGCAAAGTTAAAAAGGTAATTCCAAAACACAGTTCCAGCTGTTCAGCTCCAAGCTCAAATGGGCAACCCAAGCTGCTCACAAATAAGTCCTGATAACTTTTAAAAGTAAAACTCCGTCTAACAATGCTTGTATAACATCAACTTCAAAAACAAGCGCTTGCCGTTTTTTATAATAAAAGTATTGCATTTTAGAATCCGCCTAACACTTGTTTTTGAAGTTGATGTTATACAAGCATTGTTAGACGGAGTTTTACTTTTAAAAGTCCTCAGACTGTCAAAAGTTCAAACATTTATGTATAAAAAATATCAAATCTAAAGGATTAAATTTTTTTTTTGTGGGGCAAGCCCCACCTGAAGCCCCTTGCATATTTAACTATATTTCAAGTGCTCCAACCTTTGATAGTTTGATAGTTCAAATTCTTGATAGGAGATGTTATATACATATACATAGGTTCATAGGTTCATACTAGGCTATCTGCCCTAGGGTATTTATAAGCCTAGCCAGAATGTGTTTGGCTTTCGCCACCCATTTTAAATTTATTTTGCTATGCCCTTTTTTGAGGTTAGTATACTGTGCCTCTTTCTAACAGTGACACAGAAGTGATACCTGGGGTAAACCTACGATCTCCCATCCACTCATCAAGATTCCTCTTGAAGAGTCAATGAGGGACTCTGCCTAACCTGGACTGGGATTTTATTCCAGAGTGAAGGGAGCCTCTGGGTTATGAATCTGTCCCTCCAGCATGTCCGATTTATTTCAGTGCTGAGATTCAAGTCTCTCGAGCGTGTAGCTCGATGGGATTTGGATTTTCTGAGGTGCAGCATGTCCATTAATTCCGGGTTGGACATGGCTTTATACGTCAGGCACAGATAGCCTCTGAACAGGCGGTATGCCACTGAGCAGAGCTGGAGTTTCTTTAACCGGGCAGCATATGGCATCTGTTTGAGCCCTTTGATCCTCTTGGTGAGGTACTTTTGGGGTCTTTCCAGTTGCTGCAGGTGTCTGGTAAGGTACATCCCAAAAGGGGCATTGTACTCAATTATGGGCCTGATGAGGGATGAGTAAAGAGGCATGATGACCTCCCCTGATCTAGATGTGAATCCCTTCATGATTAGGTGGGCTATATAAAATGTTTTTCTAACCACTTTGGCCACGTGGTTGTCAAATGAGAGATTGCTATCAACTTGGGTCCCAAGGTCCCTAATTACTTCTTCTGTACTTAATGGATTACCACCTATGTGGTAATTTGTGGGCACTTTGTTTTTGCCAAAGGGGATGACTATACACTTTTGGCATTTAGCTTGAGGCCATGGCTCTGGCACCAGTTGTCTGTTTCTATGAGGCCCTTTTGGAGGATGCTTGTGTCGGCTGGAGAGTCGATTATGGTGCCCAGTTTGCAGTCATCTGTGAACTTGGTCAGCCACAGTCCTTCCGTGTTGGCCTGTACCTCCGAGAAATATATACCGAACAAGAGAGGTCCCAGGACTGAGCCTTGTGGGACACCACTTGTAACTGGTTTGGAGTCTGACATGGCTCCAGCAATTCTAACCATGTGGGTTCTGTCCTTGAGCCAGTTTGCAATCCATCTAGTGACATAGGGGTTTATATTTAAGCTGGTGAGCTTATCTATAATGCCAGTGGGGTATTGTATCGAAGGCTTTTGCGAGGTCCAGGTAGGCTGTGTGGACCACCTTCCCTCGTCAATGGCCTTGGTGACTGTTTCAAAGAAATCAGCCAGGTTTAAGAGGCAGGATCTGCCCTTAACAAAGCCAAACTGGGTAGGATCCAGTGTTTGTAGGTCCCCAATATCTTTATTTATGAGGTCCATGATGATCCTTTCCATAGCTTTGCAGACCAAGCTAGTCAGGCTTATGGGGCGATAGTTTCCAGGATCCATTGAGGCACCACCTTTATGGAGAGGGACCACTGTTGCTGTACGCCACTCTTTGGGCACATATCCTGTAGTAAGGCTGAGATTGAACAGTAGTTTTATGTTTGGGTTTAGCTCTTCTTGGAGTTCATGTAGGACGCAGCCCGGGACACCATCTGGTCCCATTGATGCTGTGTTCTTTGCTTTGGAGAGGCGGCTCTTACCTGAGCATCTGAGATGTCAGGGGCAGCACTCTGCTGGGATAGATATTTGCCCTTTTGGTGGGGAGGGGAGAAGTTTGCGCTGAACCTGTCAGCTAGGATGTTGGCAATGTCTGTGGGTTTGGTGTATTTTTTGTCATTTTGGACTAATTCTGAGCATATCTGGGAATTACCACAAAGGTTCCTAACATAACTAAAGAAAGCCTTGTGATTATCCTTAGTGTCCTGTGCAATTTTTCTCTCGAAGCTGGCCTTAGACAATTTTATGTGTGCCCGTAGTTTTTTGCTAATACTGATCAGTGATGCCTTCTCTTTTTGGGATTTTGCTCTATCATTTAGTAGCTTCCTCCTTCTATTGTATAATTTGTTTATGGCTGGGGTCGACCAGACAGGACGTCTGCATTTGGAGGATTGGGTCTTGGTTTTATCTGGGATCGCATGATCCATGCATTCCTGAAGGTGTTCATAGAATGCGTTTATAAAGGATTCTGCGGTCTGGGCCGTATTTTCCACAGGCCCGGGGGCATTGAAGGATTCCACCTCAGTTTTGAGGAGTGTGAAATTTGCTTTAGAGAAGTTTTTCACTGTGGTTTTCTGGGCAGGGGGTGGGGTCGGGATGTGAATATCCAGTGAGATTAGTTTATGGTCTGATCTTACCAGTGAGGGATACACTTCTGGTCTGGAGCATAGAGTCCCCATGTTGGTGATGATCAGGTCCAGTATGTTTTCCCCTCTTGTGGGAGTGGTAACAAGTTGTTCCATAGCATTTGAGTTTATAAATTCTAGGAACCTTTGGGCTAGGGTGTTGGAGCTAGAGTAATGCTCCCAGTCTATGTTTGGGTAGTTGAAGTCGCCCAATATAATGGTGTTTGGAGAGACCTTCATATTTTCCAGTGTTCTGTATATGTATATGTATATGTATATGTGTATGTATATGTATACATATACATATACATATACATAAACATATACAGATACAAATACATATACATGGATAGATAGAGATATGTATACATAAAAACAATTTACCAAAGGGTAAAAAGGTCAAAAAGACAAACCATTCAGTAAAAACTTCAAGAAAAAACACCACGCTAGAGTTTTCAGTGTGTGATACCTTATACCTCTTTTAATTGCTCCAAGTCTTTTGGGTTTCTAATACCACGACGGGAACGGACCCCATTCCTAAGTCAAAGTATGATTAAAGTTCATGAAATTAGTATTGTTTCACTCTGATGTCAGCCAAAAGTGCTCTTTGCAGCACCCACAATGTGCCCAGCAACGACTCCTTCTGCAGTTCATGTAGAGTTAAAAGTATTGGTAACATATCTAAACACAATTGTAAATTATTTTTTATAAGACCCGTTGCTCTTACTACTATTGGAACTGTCTGGGTATCTTTCTTCCATGTTGCTCTTGTTTCTGTCTGCAGATCCTGATATTTTATGACTTTGTGTCTCTCTGTACGCAAGACACTGTAGTCACTGGGTGTGGCAGTTTCAATGATCAATGCTACTCTTGTCTTCTTTTCATGGACCACTATATCCAGTTTAATAGCATCTATCTTTTGAACTGTTGGCAATGGATGATCCTAAGTGATGTAAACTTCCTCATTTTTTATGATGCTTTGTGGCTCATGTTTCAGTATTTTTTGGCCACTTCAGTACTATAATGTTTGCACAATCACCAGTGCAACAGTATTGTCAGATTATTATGCCTTTCAATATACAGTCCTTCTGCCACTAGTATGTCACAACCAGCAACGAGGTGTGCAACTGTTTCCAATTTGGTTTTACAAAACCTACATTTGTCTGTTTCTCCCACATGTTCAATGGACTTTATAAACCACTGTGTAAGTAGTCCACTATCTTGGGCCACCAATATTAACCTTTCATCTCTTGGTTTGAATTCACCTCTCCTTAACCATTCCTGTGTTTGTTCCTGATCAACATGAAGTTCTTCCAGAAGTTTTCTATACTCGCAACTATATTTATGCTTTTTCCACATTTCTTGCCTTCTCATCTGATCCTTCACCTTATATTCTTTATTTTGTTTTTTGGCACATTCAGTTGCTGCCTCATTTTTATCTACTTCTGGTTGGATTTCTATTCCTGCTTGATGCCGATAAGCTTCTGCTAGATTAAGCAGAGAAGTCATCTTAGATTTATTCTCCTCATGTTTCAAAACTTTCACTATGTTTGGGTCTTGTGAGGTCAGCAGATATGTGTGGAGACCCACAATTGCAGATCTGTACATATAATCAATTTCAAGGAGGCCCATCCCTCCTTCGGAACAGGGAATATATAATCTTGGTATGCATTGATTTTTATAAATCATTTGGTGAGCATGAAGCATCTTTCTTGTTTTCCTGTCTAATCTATCCAACAGGTTTTGAGGCCAGTCAGTCACTCCAAAACTATAAGTTAGGACAGGAAGAGCAAATTGGTTTATAGCTTGGATTTTGTTCCTAGATGTCAGTGCTCTTTTCAAGATTAATTTAAGTCTTCGAAGTATTCCTTACTAAGTTTTATTTGCATTTGTTCATGTTTTATTGTTAATCCTTCATCAATTCCCAAATATTTATACACTCCCTCTTGCTCAAGCTCTTTTCTATCACATTCTTGTCCCAAACTGATGTTTTCCTGACGTTGCAGTTTTCCTGCTTTAAAGGTTGCTTTTGCACATTTATCAAGACCAATAACATTTGTATATCATCTGAAAAGGTTTTGCATTTTGCAGTTGTGCTTTCAGATCCTCATCTGATGAGCTATACAATTTTAAATCATCGACAAAGAGAAGGTGAGAAGTCTTTACACTTTGTTGTTTTCTAGGAGCCAGGTTATAGCCATGGCCTAAGCTGTTGAGTAAACAGCTTAATGGATTAAGGGCAAGGCAGAATAGTAAGGTGACAGAGAGTCACCATGGAATATCCCCCTTTAAATTTTTATCCCTGGAATAACAATTTGTCCTTTATCATGGCTTAATTGCAAAGTGGTTTGCCACTGTTTCATGGTCACTGTAATGTAGTCCTTGCCCAGCCTACCTCCTCCCTTGCCTTCTCTATGCCTCCCCTGTTTTTCTCCACCTTCAAGCAAACCTTTTAACTAAACTCAGTCAAACTTATAACCACATAGCCAGATTTGCCTATAACTTTCCATACAAAGCCCACCATTGCCTTACCCTCAAACAACTCCAATAGCTTGAATTCCCTACTTCTACTTCTATCTCAGCTTCAAATGACTCATTCTTTACTATATAAACTGGCAAACTGCCTCTCCCTATCTATCCTCTTATTCCCTTACAAACCTTCTCGATCCCTCCGCAGCATTAACCAAAATCTACTGGACACCTACAGACCCAATAAAACTATAGGCAAACTACTTTACAATTGCTCAATGTCTCAAACTTGGAACAAGCTTCCTAATTATCTACTTTCTGTTTCCTCTCCCATTATTTTCAAACGAGAACTAAAGACTTACCTGGCCAACTCTTCATCTTGTACCTGTCACCACCCCGACTAATTACAATCACTCCCAACTTCTCTAGATCACAATTTTAATTGTTCTTTTTTTCAGTTGTTAATTGTTGATTGTCCTTATTGAAGGTATGTATTGTTTATGTTTAAGAGACTTTGTACCATATGTCTTAGATTCAAATGTTTGTAAATTTTCTATAATTATTGTAAACTTTTTTCTTTATCTTTTCTCCTCGGGTCTCCACTGAAAATGGGCCACCAGCACAGTGGACCAACTCGATTAACAAGAGACAAATAATAAATAAATAAATAAAATGTAGTCAATCAGTGTGGGGTATATCTTATACATTTTATGCACTCTTTTATCCATGAATGAGGGATACTATCACATGCTTTTTTGTAGTAAATCCATGCCATACTTAGATTCTTCCCCTTTTTACAGTTCTCCTCTATGACTTTAACAACAAATGATCCTTTGTTCCATATGACTTTCTTTTATTGCCCTTTTGTTTTACTGCCATTGTTGAGTTTTCTTCTAAATGACTATAAACTGTTGTCAGAAGGCAAGTTATTGGTCTATAATTTTTAGGGTAGCTTGCAGGTTCACTCTTAAGTAGGAGCATTGTTTTTCCTGTTGTTAGCCAGGTTGGTGTCTCATCTGGGTGCGCATATAAATTCTTACTGATGGCTAAATGTTTGTGCAAAGATGTTAATACTTTTAACCAGAATTAGGTACTGCATCTGGGCCTGGAGAGTTCCAGTTAGAGGCTTTTCTTAACTTTGTTTCAATCTCTCTAGTTGTTACTTCATCCTATTTCATATCCTGTACCGTTAAACTTCTTAGTTTTCCTTTTACTTCTTCTATCCATTTTGCATCTTTCTTCTGTTCCACAGGATCTTCACAGATATCTCTTCAAAATGTATTTATTTCTTCTTTTTTTTTGGCGTTCTTTCAATTCCTTTTACCTTGTTTCCCAGTTCTCTATAAAACCTTTTTGGGACATCAATAAATTGCTTATTTTGCACTTTTCCTTTATATTTATCTTCGTATCTTCTAAGTTTTTCTGCCTTTGCTGAAATTTTTATTTTGTTATTTGCGATAGTGCATGATGATCCTGCTCTATTCTAATATCGTGCATTGCTTTTATCACATCTATCCTTCTTAGTAGTTTTGCTGATCTATTCCCTTTTCTATAGTCTTTTAACACTTCTTATCTTAATTGCTTTACAATTTTGTCTATTCGATATTTCCATGATGGTATTCAATTTCTCCCCTTCCTTTCCCTCACTACCCTGTGTTCTTGTGGTAGAACTTTATCAGTTATTAATTTAGCTGCACAGTGATAAATCCTGTTTACTTCTGTTATATCGCATGGATCTCTGTGAACAGTCCTAATTACTGTCTTCATTTGTTTTATCAGACTTCTGACTTTTTGGGTTTTATTCACCTTCTGCAGTCTGATTCTTTCATTGATCTTAATATATCTGTCCATGTGTATTAAATCAAGTAATTTGTCTCTTAGCTCATTTTCTTCCAAACTGCAGACACATCCCTTGTTTTCCAGTTCCTGTGGGCATTCCATAGAAGGTTCTATAGCATCTTCCTGTGACACAGTCTCATCAATTTTATCATGTGCTGTCCATTGTTCTATCATATGGGAACTTACTGGCCTATCACTCCTCAACATTGACTGCATCAGAGTTTCCAGTTTCTTTTTCCTTCCCTTGCTGTCCAGCTTCAAGTGAACATTTATACTGGTTTCCTGTGGAGGCTCCAAATTATCTCCATATGGCACCTGACCAATTGCTTCCTGTTCCACTGGTTTCCCCTTAATTTGGATATCCATTACTCTACCCTGTTGTGGTACTTTCTGAATTAGATTTTTTACACTAAATCCTTCACTTTGCAGGTACTCCATAACCTCAGTGTCTATTTATTTAACTTCTCCATTACGAATCTCCTTTTCTACTTTTCCTCTTTGTCTTCTTATTTTTTTGTATTGTAAAGTTTTCCATGTCCAGATTCCTTTGTCTGTATTTCTCTTCAAATATTTTTGGTGCTACTCTTTTTGCATTGATTAGTTTTGCTTTCTGTGTTGCATAACTATTACACCATATTATATCTCTTTTTTTACCATGTTCATATTTCATCTTCAGATGTATCCTGATCTTCCTGTTTCTCCCTGCTTTGGAGACTCACTCCATCCTACTGTGATGTAACCTGTGTTAGACCTTCTACATCAAATCCTTCACTTCACAAGCACTCCATAACTTCAACTTCTATTTTTTTAACTTCTACTTTACTGATCTTCTTTTTTACATTCCATCTTTGTGATATTATTTTTTTTTATTGTGATAGTTTCCATATCCAGATGCCTTTGCCTGCATTTCTCTTAAAATATCTTTATGGCTACTTTCTTTACATTGACTAATTTGGCTTTCTCCTTTGCATAAATATTACACCATATCAAATCTCTCTTTCCCTTGTCCATAATTCTTTTTTGTACTTTTCAAATATCTCTTAGTTTTATTGTTTGTATTTTCACACTTCCTCAGATGCTTCTTTTTCCAAACAGATTAATGTTTCTTGATCTATATACTGTTTTTCACAAATTTATTGTATTAATGAACACAAATTATTATTTGAAGCTTCTGACAATTTTTCTTGCGGAAGTATTTTTCTTTCCTCTAATTTCTCTCTTATTCATCTTGTATATCTTGTGTCTGGAAATTCTGGGCTTTTTACATAGTAGTAACAATACATCATTTATTTCTTATTCTCAGTAATCCACTTTATTGCCTTTATGGCTCTTCTTTGGCCTATCAGTTTTTGTGATTTTTGTGGACTACTCCTTCCTTCTACAACAGGAGGGCCATTTTCCCCCCTGAGCCCGGTTTGGCCCCATTGTAGTACTGTTTTCGTGTTTTGAGGATTCTACACTGTCATCTTTTCCAGTCCTGGCACCAGTGTGCCTACCAGGATTGGGAACTTTTTTATCCTGAGTCTTGTGCACCCAGCTATCTTTTTTTGTTTTTGACTTATCTCTATCCATGATATATGCTATATAAATACAGTTTATATATCAGTGTTGCCTTGGTGAGGTTTTATGAAAACAGGGTCCACCTCGTGAAGGTACTCACCAAGACTTGAGGATGAATTCAATTTCAGCACTACTACTCTTCTTTGCTTGCTGACTTTTCATCTCTCCATTTGGACCCCTTATACCTCCTGTAAGGGGTTGCCCATGGGATATATGCAGATGACTTCTGAAGGACATCAAGTGTTTCAGCTGCATGGCTTCTAAATACCCATGACTTTTTACTTTTTAAGTCTTTATGGAAACATTCAGGCCAGTAAAGCCAAATGCCACTACCTGTGGAGATGCATGTGTCAGCCTTTTCATTAAGCTCATTAGCATAGCATAAGTGGATTGTTTTTGGTGTACTTTAGCAGCACATATTCTTTAAGCCTAGCTGATGCCAATAAACATTAACATGCCTGTTAAATATTGCAACTAACATCAAAAACCAAAGGATACAAAGGTTACACAAATCATTTGGTAAAAACAGCAAGAAAAATCCATCCAAGATAGAATTTTCACTGTGTGATACCTTAAACCTCCTGTAATGGAGGCTAATGGGATATATATACATGGCTTCTGAATACCCATGACTTTTTACTAATTAAGTCTTTATGGATACATGCAGGCCATTGAAGTGAAACCACACTAGCTGTTGACATGCATGGAGGTTTAAAGACCCTGTGTTTCTAAAATGTAGCCAAACAATCCACTTATGCTGTGCTGATGACGTTAATAAAAAGGCCAAAACATGCCATTACAAACAAAGATAAATTGTGGAATGTGCTAATGATGGCATAAACAACTTGTCAAGCTAATGGAAATTACCGGCCCATTAGCTTGACAAGCCTTATCTGCAAAGCCATGGAGAGGATCATAATGGACCTCATAAATAAAGACATAGGGAATTTGCAGACTTTGGATCCATCCCAGTTTGGCTTTGTCAAAGGCAGATCATGCCTTCTAAACTTGGTTGACTTTTTCGAAACAGTCACCAAAGCCATTGATGAGGGAAAGGCAGTCCATACAGCCTACCTCGATCTGGCGAAGGCCTTCGATACAATACCCCACTCGGGTATCATTGAAAAACTCATCAGCTTAAATGATAACCCATACATCACAAGATGGGTTGCAAACTGGCTGAGTGACAGAACCCACAGGGTCAGAGTTGCTGGCGCCATGTCAGACTCAAAGCCTGTCACAAGTGGTGTACCACAGGGCTCAGTCCTGGGCCCACTCTTGTTTGGCATCTACTTTTCCGAAGTACAAGCAAACACAGGAGGGTTATGGCTGACAAAGTTTGCAGATGACTGCAAACTGGGCGCCATAGTAGAAAACACATCTGACACAGATATCCTTCAGAAGGGTCTCACAGAAATGGATAACTGGTGCCAGAGCCATGGCCTAAAGTTAAATGCCAAAAAATGCATAGTCATACCCTTCGGGAAAAACAAGATTACCCCTAGCTACCAAATAGGTGGCAATCCACTGAGCACAGAAGAAGTTATCAGGGACCTGGGGACCCAGGTTGATAGTAGTCTGTCATTCGACACCCATGTAGCTAAAGTAGTTAGGAAGACCTTCTACATTGCCCACCTTATCATGAAGGGATTCTCATCTAGATCAAGGAGGTCATAGTCTCCCTATACTCATCACTCATCAGACCAATGATTGAGTACAATGCCCCATTCGGAATGTATCTGACCCGACACTTGCAGCAGCTGGAGAGGCCACAAAAGTTCCTCACCAAAAGGATAAAGGGTCTCAAACATCTGTCCTATGCTGCCCGACTGAAAGAACTCCAGCTCCATTCAGTCGCACCGCTTGCTCAGAGGTGACCTTTGCCTAACATACAAGGCCATGTCAAACCCAGATTTGATGAATATGCTTCACCTCAAAAATCTAGATCCGTCAGAGCCACAAGGGGGAGACTTAAACCTCGACACGGCTATTAATAGGGCGTGCTGGAGGGATAGATTCATCACCCAAAGACTCCTATGCTGTGGAATAAAATCCCGGTATATGTGAGGCAGAGCACCTCGCTGGCCTTGTTCAAGAGAAATCTTGACCAATGGATGGGAGATCACAGATATACCCCAGGGATTACCTCAGTGTCACTGCTCAACAGAGGCACAGCAAAATAATGGGTATAGTTCCCCATACTAAAGGGGTGGCGTAAGCCACAAAACTATGGGCTAGGCTTGTAAATGCCCCCGGGCAGATAGCCTAGTATGAACCTATGAACCTATGAACCTATGAACATGCTAATTAACCAATCCAATATGGGTAAAAAGAGCAAAGGATATTTAGACCCTATTTGACTTATCATGGACTGCATGATGCAGAAATTGCTGAGAGATACAGGGTAGATGGGGAAATAGGCAAGGTTCAAATGACAAATTCACCACCGTAACAGGTACAAGCAAGCAAAATCTGAGGGTAATGCTACTCAATGCTAGAAGTCTAAACCTCAAAATGAACTCACTCGAGGCACTCCTTAAAATGGAGAACACTGACATCTGTGCAGTGACAGAGACCTGGTTCAAAGCTCCAGAGAACACCCCTGCATTACCAGGCTTCAATTCATACCACACCTTTTGGCCACCTAACCCAAAAAGAACCACTAAAGGTGGAGGCATGCCCATATTCATTAAGGATATCCACACCTCCAGGCTAGTTGCACAGCATAATGCATCCAAGATTATTCAAGTGCACCTAATTCTGGGCAAGACCGCAATCCAAATTGTAGCTTGCTATAGACCCCCCACTATGCCCCAGGATTCACACTCCTCATTTCTTGATACACTGGAAAGTATTAGGGTACAACCCAACACCCTAATAATTGGCGATTTCAACTACCCCACCATTAACTGGGAAAACTGCTCATGTACCAACTCTTTTGCTCAACGTTTTCTAGAATTCATAAATTCCAACGCCTTGGATCAACTTATTCACACCCCCACCAGGGGCAGCAATATCCTAGACTTGGTCATTACCAACATGGGAAACCAGTGTTCCACACCAGAGGTCAATTCCTCGTTGGTCAGATCCGACCACAAGCTAATCAGCCTAGACATCCACATCCCACCCCCAGCCCCAATTAGGGAAACCATCATAAAAAACTTCTCCAAAGCCAACTTCACACTTCTTAAGACAGAAGTGGCAAACTTCATGACACCCATGCAGACGGACAATAGAGGTATGACTGCCGAATCCTACACAAATGTACTTTATAAACACTTACATGAGTGCATGAATCATGCTATCCCTAATAGAACCAAGACGTTATCCTCCAAAAAAAGGAAGCTAATCTGGTGGTCCTCTGCCATAAACAAACTCTACAACAGAAGAAAGAAACTGTTGCAAAAAAGAGTAAAATCCCATGACTGGAGGAACTCCCTGGTCAACCTCAGTAAGAAGCTGAGATCCCTCATAAAAGCCTCCAAAGCTAGTTACGAAAACAAAATTGCCACTGACTCTAAAGACAACCACAAAGCATTCTATAGCTATGTCAAGAATCTAAATGGGAACACTCACATCTGTTCTGAGTTACAGCACAATGGCACTAAATATACAGAACCAACTGATATTGCCAACATCCTAGCAGATAGGTTCAGTGCTAACTTTACCCCCCTCTTACCCCCTAGAGGGCCCATCTCTATACCGGAAGAATGCAAAGTTCCTATAATCACAGCTGCACAGATAAAAAACACACTCTCCAAAGCCAAGAACACAGCATCCATGGGACTTGACAATATCCCAGGCTGCGTTCTACATGAACTACAGAATGAACTGGCACCCTACCTAAGTACCATGTTCAGTCTTTGCCTCACGTCAGGCTTTGTACCCACTGAATGGTGCACCACAACAGTTATCCCACTCCACAAAGGGAGGAGCCACGACGGACACTGGGAACTACCGCCCCATTAGCCTAACGAGCCTGGTCTGCAAGGCCATGGAACGTATCATCATGGAACTCATAAACAAAGACATTGGTAATCTCCAAACTCTGGACCCTACCCAATTTGGATTTGTAAAAGGCAGATCATGTCTCCTAAACCTGATTGACTTCTTTGAAGCAGTCACCAAAGCCATAGATGAGGGTAAAATGGTCCACACAGCTTATCTAGATCTCACCAAGGCTTTCAACACCATCCCCCACTCTGGAATTATAGA
The DNA here is from genome assembly GCF_019279795.1 of Protopterus annectens. NCBI lineage: Eukaryota > Metazoa > Chordata > Ceratodontiformes > Protopteridae > Protopterus > Protopterus annectens. The sequence continues at coordinate 464,352,057 of NC_056746.1, forward strand.
TAAGCTCACTAAACTAGGTATAAATCCCTATGTCACAAGATGGTTTGCCAACTGGCTCACGGACAGAACCCACACTGTGAAAGTAATGGATTCCAAATCCGACATCAGACCAGTGACAAGTGGAGTACCACAGGGTTCAGTCCTGGCTCCCCTCCTGTTTGGTATCTACTTCTCTGAAGTGCAGGCCAACACAGAAGGTCTTTGGCTAACAAACTTTGCACATGACTGCAAACTAGGAGCCATAATCGAAACTCCTAATGATGTGGACAAACTACAAAAGGGCCTCACTGAGACAGATACCTGGTGTCAAAGCCATGGCCTGAAGCTCAATGCCAAAAAGTGTATTGTAATCCCCTTTGGTAAAAACTTTGTACCCATAAACTACCACATAGCTGGTAGTCTACTTAATGCCGAAAATGTGATAAGAGACCTTGGGACACAGGTGGACAGTAGTCTCTCCTTTGATAATCACATCGCCACAGTGGTCAGGAAATCCTTCTACGTGGCTCATCTCATCACAAAAGGATTCTCATCCAAAAAAAAAGAGGTCATTGTTCCCCTCTACTCATCACTCATTAGACCCATTATAGAGTACAACGCCCCTTTTGGTATGTACCTCACAAGACATCTACAGCAACTGAAAAGACCACAGAAATGCCTCACAAAGAGGATTACTGGCCTCAAACAGATGCCCTATGCAGACCGTCTCAAAAAACTACAGCTTTACTCCATCACATATCGCCTATTCAGGGGCGATCTCTGCCTAACATACAAAGCTCTGTCAAACCCAGAGCTGTTGGACATGCTCCACTTAAAGAAATCCCAATCCCTTCAAGCTACACACTCTAGGGACCTAAACCTTGTCACCACAATACACAGAACATGCTGGAGGGATAGATTCCTGTCCCAGAGACTTCCCATACTCTGGAACAGACTACCTATCTATGTCAAACAGAGCTCCTCATTAGCACTCTTCAAGAAAAATCTTGATGATTGGATGGGAAATGGGAAATTCACCCCAGGGATCACTTCTGTGGCTCTGCTTGACAGGGGTACAGGAAAATAATTTTTTGGGGTGGTGAAAGCCAGGGTACATTTTTTGGCTAGGCTTGTATGGGCCCTAGGGCCGATAGCCTAGTACCTACCTATGAACCTATGAACCTATGAACACTGGAGGAAATATGTAACCTCTGCTGCCCCCACCTCAAGCCACAGGGAAATCATGGAAAACCCATCCCACTGGAAACAAAGGTATGTTCAGCATTACATATACTTGCTATTGGTACTTTTCAGAGACCCACAGGTGAAATATTAGGGGCATGAGCCTTAAGAACATTACATCAGTTTTTAAGTATACAGCTACTACATGCAAGGGTTCACATTTCTTTCCTATGCACCCCTCAGGAGAGAGTGAGAACCATGCAGGAATTGTTTGCAGTAGCACACTGAAGTGTTGGAGCAACACATAGAAATAAAAGCCCCACCTGGGGAACAGAGAAGGAGGTACATCAACAGAAAAGGTTTCCTCTGTATAAACTGTCAGGTTGTTTGGAATGCCCAAAGTGTCATCTACAGTGTCTGTGCAGGTAGCCTAGGAAGTTTGCATGATTAACACATATGGCACACCTGCAAGCTGTACACCAGGTTTGCCAGGAGTGACATTATTCAAGGGCATCTAGTAGGGTATGCAGTTTATACCATTGAGCCCTGGATCATGATATCCACGAGAACCCACACAACCTGGCTGAGCAAGGATATAATGAGGCCCATGCTCAAACTATGAATATCATAGAATGTGTGTTTGGATTGCTTAAATTAAGGTTCTGGTGTCTAGACAAATCAAGAGATGCACTGCAATACAACCCAGGCACTACTGCCAAAATACTTACAGTCTGCGGCATATTACACAATATAATTCTATGGAAACAGCTTCAAGGACAGCAAGGGGCAGGAGGACCACAGTTTCAAACACCACAGGCAAGGCCAGGTGCAGCACCTACAGATAAGGAGTCTGAGGGACCACCAGTTGCAGATGGTGATGGCAAACAGAGGCATGCACAGTATACCCTGGCTCTGGTTAAGAGGCAAAGGATAGCATACACAATCACTACATAGGTCAAAGCCTAAGATCTCATGCATATGCAAATAAGAAAACTGATGCCTATCAGACTCCACAACCTTTACTTAATCATGTAAAGACTGTGTTCTGCCAGCTTCAGACAGGAACAATCCCCAAGGGCTCAGTTTGTACAAGCAGTAATGACAAGGTATGTGCTGAGCCTGTAAAAGTTAATATCTCCTTTGTCATATTTTTGCAATATTTGCAATATACAGTTGTGTATTATAACCAATAGTGTGCATGAAGCATTTCAATTGACTACCATCTATGAAATGTGGGACAGGTCAGTTTTACCCAAATTTGCACAACGATACCAAGAAGCAAGACTGAAGTGCTTAATTTATCAACTGCTTTAATGACGATAATAATGGAAATACAATGAAGTTCAACAATTGTAGATGTAATCATTCACAAATAATTGAGCTGGAACAAGAAATCAACAACTTTTTTTCTGCAGTACTTATTGATAAGTGCAAGCATGTGAATAAGCAAGCATTACCTATCCACTGTGTGCATCAGACATGTGTATGCAACCCTGTATTACAATGACATGTGCAAAGGGAGGGCAAAGTCATCATCCCTTGCACAGGCCTGGGGAGGATGATATCAGGGCAAGGGTGACACCAAAGAAGTGAGTGTGTGCAAATAAGAAGCACGTGTATCTCTCTGAGCATACAGTGTTCAGGGCCAACCAATAACAACAGACATATATCACTCAAAAGTACTGTTTAGATAGCTTGCATGAATGTGAGGTGGTATGGACATGTGATTTTTTTTTCCGTGTGTGTGTGTGTGTCTGCATGAACACAACTAAGCACTGTGCTAGCACTACGTTCTTGCATCTTGGATAGTTGTGAGCCATGCATGGTAGAGTAGCCAGTTCAGAGTTGTTGCCCCTAACTATGAGAACCACCTCTGTCAGGTGCTGCATTGCTAGGGTGCTATCTGAATGTGAATGATGTCTGCTAGATGAGATATCCTCATGACTGCATTCAGTACCATGAACCCTTGGCCTTCTGTGTTTGGGTGTGGACACATCAATCACTAATGTAGCAGTGGACATTGTGTCACTATGGGAGCATGATCTTGCACCACCACATCTGCCAACACTAGAAATAGCAACATGTGGTTGCCCACCCTCTCCCAACAGATGTTCCATCACAGACACTACCCAATCTATTGTGTTATTTATACTGTCCAAGGACTTGCACACATAGTTCAGGAAGTCATAATTGTCAGAATGCACAAATTTTAGTAATCACACTGTCTTGTCTGAAGCCCTGATGGAACGTGCCTGTGCCTCCACTGTAGTCCTGCACAAATGTCTGACAGCACCTAATGACACACCAGCATGAGGAGTAGAGTAGACAGCAGGCCTCCTCTGAGCACCCCTACCAACCCTCCTATGTGTCATCATGCCCTCACTATGGCAGCAGGTGGAAGCAACCAGCTCTATAGCCAGAGGGACCACACTACCTTGATCAATTATGTCATCCTCTACTTGCCCTATATCAGAGGTTTCCATATCATGAGTATGTGTAGGCTTACTGTGTTCAAAATATGGGCAGAAGATGTGGCAGCTACAACCTCAGTGTCAGACGGACCCTCTACACCATCTGATTATGCCTGTTCATCATCACCATCATCATCAGAGACTACCGATACTTAACATTACATGAGTGGAGTTCCACAGTGCCACTCTCAGGATCACCTATGATAACAAGCAATAAATACAACAAACAGAAAAACAGAGAATACAACTGATCACATATTTTTGTAACAGATGCTAAAATAACACAGATGTTACTCTCATATATAATTGAATCTACCTTATATACAGTAATAACAATAACTAAATGTGTGCTTACCATGTGCAGGTGGGTTGGCAGCCTGCAGTAAAGAAATGCCTGCATGTGAGAAAAGGAAATGAAAGAAGGCTAAGTATCACAATGTAAATGAAACAAGAAAAAAAAAAACAACAATCTTCTTCACAAGTGCAGATTAAAAATGTTCTCATGGAAAATTGTAGTGAACACCAGACCCCCCCCAAAAAAATATCCTCCCCTATTTCTCTATGACTGTGTTGTGTAACTCACAGATTTGATGTTGTTAATCTTCGTTCATTCCTTACTGATGGGTTATCGGTTCCATCCTTGGAACCGAGCAGGCCTTATACCAAGCTCTGTGTCAGCCAAAAACTCTCAAGCCAATATCCTACCCACAATGCTCTGCTCCCTGTTACCTCAGATCTCATTTGCCATGTTGCTGTACAGCCGTGTCAAGCCTTCTCTCTCAGCTAAGTGTTCAATTTTTTTAAGTTTTTCTATTATTAGTGTTTAGAAAGTTTTAAATACTTCACTATCTCTATCCTTTGAGACTCTCTCCCTATAGTATTTACCTTTTTCTTACCTCTGAGGTAGTTCTCCATTACCATCACTGGCAATTCTTCTTCTTCTCCCTTTCTTACCTTTCTGAGTAGTTTCTTAACCTTTTAGTAGTGTTGTAGTTTCTCCCTTGATATCACAATGTCGGATAAGAAAAGTAGTGTTGGTTTCAAACAATGTACAGAATGCGGCTGTAAGTTACCGCTTTCTGATGGCCATGACTTGTGTGTTTATTGTCTGAATGTTTCCCACCTTTCAGTGGACCCTCCATGTGGGATTTGTAGAAATTTCTCGACTAGGACTCTAAATGAAAGGAAGAATAAACTTATCCTAAAAGGCCTCCTTAAAACTCCTTTCTGCAAGGCTATCTCTGGATTGGAGGGCTTACCTCCTCCTTCTAAACCCCGTAAGAGGTGTTCTTCTTCTTCCTCCTAGAGGTCGCTCACTTCATCTCCCTCTGGAGATCTCAAGGAGTCAACTCACAAAAAGGTTAAAATTTTGGGCCCAGCACTGCCATCTGTGGTCCTTTCAGCCCCAACCTCGGCACTGCCCCAATTTATTCTTACCCCAGCTATGTCTTCATTGCCACCAGCACCGGAGTTCCTGGTGCAGACACTTATGGCTCTGACAGTTTCATTGTAGCCTTTATCTGCACTACTGATGTCAGTGCAGACCCTCTTGGCACTGTCTCTACAGGTACAGTCTCCTTCAGCACCATTGGTGCAGACTCCTTCGGCTCCGTCCTTCCAATGCAGTCAACTTTCAGGATACTGCCCTCTACAGTGCAGACTCCTTCGGCACTGACCTGCTCAGTACAGTCACTTTTGGCACCATCGTTACCGGTGCAGACACCTTCTTCGATGGCACCATATTCATTGGTGCAGACATTTGCCACACTGCTCTTCATGGTGCAGACACCTTCAACCCCTATGGCGCCACCTTTGTCAGAGCAGATATCCTCAGCACCATTCTGCTCAGTGCAGACACCCTTGGTTCTGGGCTCTGCACCACACAAACTTTCAAGAACTAAGTACTCTCCTTCCTTAGATCCTTTGGTGGAAAGTCAGTACAGCCCCTTTTTAGACAGGTCAGAATTTCCATCAGGTCTCTTTATGAGGTCGACCAGGGCCTCTCAGAACAGGATGTGTTGCGGCTTGTCAGTCAGTTGCCTGTGGCCAGGGAACTCTTTCACCCATCTAAAGCTGTGCTCACTCTTGCAGGTGACCGTATTTCTCCACAGACTCCTTCTTACACTCCTCCTTTGACTTCCAGGGAAGCATCAAAGCCCCTTTCCCCAACAGCAGCTTCACTTCATTTGACACCAACAGTGGACCTCACTTTAGAGCCAGAGTCGTTCTTGTGGCCCTCGGTACACTGGGCACCGGGCCTTCTCAAGCTAGCAGCTGTGCCATGGGGGTAGGCATTCTTGGTTCAATGCCAATTTTTTCTATGGCACCCCCAAGGAATCCTCCTCTCCTCATGCTCCACAGTCCTCTTGAGACTTCTGGTATGGGGGTCAGCTTGTCTGAGTGGAGTGTGACCCCAGTTTGAGGTTGTCATGCTCAGTTCTGGGCTCCTGTCTCTCTTCTGGCAGTCTGACCTTCCAGGCCATGGAGCGGGCACTTGCCTCTGCTGGCAAAAAATCCCTGTCAGAGTCCTTGCCCTCCTCTGTCCCACAATTGTCGCAAGACACAACTACTGGACCCCAGGCACAAGGGCCTCAGGTTTCTTCCCCTCAGGAAATCCCCTCCTCACAATCTTCCCCAGAGCTTCCCACTGAGGAAGTCCCTTGCAAGGCTTCATGCAAGAGGAAGCACATGGACTCCAATGAGGAGTCTCTAACCGAAGATATGGACTTTGATGATGGGGAAGGGTCCCCACGGTCACCCTCTGATGAGGTGTCCTTTGGAGACATCCTCAAGATCCTAAGACAGAGGGGCGACTGGAAGTCCTCCAATCCTTCCTCAGAGGAATCTGTATTCCTGCAGGCCTTTTGTGCCCAGCCTCCTACCTCCTGAGTTACCCCACTGTCCGATGAGCTTGTCCAGCTCATCATCCAGCATGCATGAAAGGCTCCTGACACTTTGAAAGCTATACCTCGGAGGCCTAACAAAGTTTTATCTCCCCCTGCTGAATATCCTCATTGGTCCAAAGGTCTTCCAGTAGATGTCATGGTGGTAGCAGCTGTAACCAAGAAAGACTTGGCAGATGAGAGCCCGACTGTATCTGCCCAAAAAGGAGTTGCAGGTGATAGACAGACTTGGGAAGCATGTGTTTGCTTTATCGACCTTCGCTGTAAGGTCCTTGAACTACTTGGCATACATTACGAGGCTCCAGAGAGACCTTATCAACCAACTCTCTGAAACCTTGGCAGGAGCTGTTTCTGATAAGGTGAGTGACAATGTAGCCTGTCAGATAGTGACCCAGGAATCGATATCCAGTTCTTCCATGTGCCTCATTTCACACCCAACAGAAGGAGCAGCTAGATGGCAGGTGCAGGCATAGTTACGAGACGTCATGCCTGGATGCGCCTTTGAGGACTCCTTTAAGGCTTGCTTTATGAATGCCTCCATCGAGGCCACTTCATTGCTTGGCCCAACGGTTAAAGATATGCTGGCAGGGTACAAACAAGATAGTAAGACCCTGTCTGCCATTGGTGTCTGACACTCCACCCCTCAACGAGTCTACTCCAGAAATCAGAGGAGCAGGAAGATGTGGCACAGAAAACGACAGGGATCTTTCCGTAACGCATGTGCCGAGTTTTCCCCTAAGGGCAGAGGTGGGAACTCTAATGGAAGATGCCCCTTTCGAGGAAGGGGAAGTCTGCACAACTGGGGTTCCAGAGATTCTTTCCCTGGGCAACCCTACCAGTGCTGCTGAAGCGTTGCCTGACTGCTCACCTCTGGAAGTGGTTGGGGGTCATTTTTCCTTGTACACCACTGCCTGGTGAACCATAACCACTGATTCTTGGGTACAACAGATAATATCCAGAAGCTACTGCATTCTCTTCCATCTCTGTCCCACTTCACCCAGAAATTTACCAGATGTCCCGCCCAGTCAAAGGGAAGCAGAAGCGCCCGAATTCCGAAAGCTGCTACAAAAAAAGAGTAATCCACACAGTCCCCCCAGACCAGATAGGATCCAGTTTTTACTCAAGATTCTTTTTAGTGCCAAAAAAGACAGGGGACTGGAGATTGATTTTGGATCTCAGCACACTAAACAAATTTGTAAAAACAGAGAAATTCTGGATGGTCATGGTTCATTCTATCCTTCCTCTTTTGGAAGAAGGCGATTGGATGTGCTCTATAGATCTTCAAGATATAGGTTCATAGGTTCATAGGTTCATACTAGGCTATCTGCCCTAGGGCATTTATAAGCCTAGCCAGAGTGTGTATGGCTTTCGCCACCCATATTAAATTAATTTTGCTATGCCCTTTTTCAAGGTTAGTATACTGTGCCTCTGTCTAACAGTGACACAGAAGTGATACCCCGGGGTAAACCTAGATCTCCCATCCACTCATCAAGATTCCTCTTGAAGAGAGTCAATGAGGAACTCTGCCTAACCTGGACTGGGATTTTATTCCAGAGTGAAGGGAGCCTCTGGGTTATGAATCTGTCCCTCCAGCATGACCTATTTATTTCAATGCTGAGGTTCAAGTCCCTCGAGCGCGTAGCTCGATGGCATTTGGATTTTCTGAGGTGCAGCATGTCCATTAATTCCGGGTTGGACATGGCTTTATACGTCAGGCACAGATCGTCTCTGAGCAGGCGGTATGCCACTGAGTAGAGCTGGAGTTTATTTAACCGGGCAGCATACGGCATCTGTTTGAGCCCCTTGATCCTCTTGGTGAGGTACTTTTGGGGTCTTTCCAGTTGCTGCAGGTGTCTGGTAAGGTACATCCCAAAAGAGGTATTGTACTCAATTATGGGCCTGATGAGGGATGAGTAAAGAGGCACGATGACCTCCCCTGATCTAGATGTGAATCCCTTCATGATTAGGTGGGCTATATAAAATGATTTTCTAACCACTTTGGCCACATGGTTGTCAAATGAGAGATTGCTATCAACTTGGGTCCCCAGGTCCCTAATTACTTCTTCTGTACTTAATGGATTACCACCTATGTGGTAATTTGTGGGCACTTTGTTTTTGCCAAAGGGGATGACTATACACTTTTTGGCATTTAGCTTGAGGCCATGGCTCTGGCACCAGTTGTCTGTTTCTATGAGGCCCTTTTGGAGGATGCTTGTGTCGGCTGGAGAGTCTATTATGGCACCCAGTTTTCAGTCATCTGCGAACTTGGTCAGCCACAGTCCTTCCATGTTGGCCTGTACCTCCGAGAAATATATACCGAACAAGTGAGGTCCCAGGAATGAGCCCTGTGGGATGCCACTTGTAACTGGTTTGGAGTCTGACATGGCTCCAGCTATTCTAACCATGTGGGTTCTGTCCTTGAGTCAGTTTGCAACCCATCTAGTGACAAAGGGGTTTATATTTAAGCTGGTGAGCTTATCTATAATGCCCGAGTGGGGTATTGTATCAAAGGCTTTTGCGAGGTCCAGGTAGGCTGTGTGGACCACCTTCCCCTTGTCAATGGCCTTGGTGACTGTTTCAAAGAAATCAACCAGGTTCAAGAGGCAGGATCTGCCCTTAACAAAGCAGAACTGGGTAGGATCCAGTGTCTGCAGGTCCCCAATATCTTTATTTATAAGGTCCATGATGATCCTTTCCATAGCTTTGCAGACCAAGTTAGTGAAACTTATGGGGCGATAGTTTCCAGGATCCGTTGAGGCACCACTTTTGTGGCGAGGGACCACTGTTGCTGTACGCCACTCTTTGGGTACATATCCTGTAGTAAGGCTGAGATTGAACAGTAGTTTTAGGTTTGGGTTTAGCTCTTTTTGGAGTTCATGTAAGACGCAGCCCGGGACACCGTCTGGTCCCATTGATGCTGTGTTTCTTGCTTTGGAGAGGGCAGCTCTTACCTGAGCATCTGAGATGTCAGGGGGGCAGCACTCTGCTGGGATAGATATTAGCCCTTTTGGTGGGGAGGGCCAGGAGAAGTTTGTGCTGGACTTGTCAGCTAGGATGTTGGCAATGTCTGTGGGTTCGGTGTATTTTTTGTCATTTTGGACTAATTCTGAGCATATCTGGGAATTCCCACCCAGGTTCCTAACATAACTAAAGAAAGCCTTGCGATTATCCTTAGTGTCCTGTGCAATTTATCTCTCGAAGCTGGCCTTAGACAATTTCATGAGTGCCCGTAGTTTTTTGCTAATACTGATCAGAGATGCCTTCCCTTTTTGGGATTTTGCTCTATCATGTAGTAGCTTCCTCCTTCTATTGTATAGTTTGTTTATGGCTGGGGTCCACCAGACAGGACATCTGCCTTTGGAGGATTGGGTCTTGGTTTTATTTGGGATTGCATGACCCATGCATTCCTGAAGGTGTTCATAGAATGCGTTTATAAAGGATTTTGCGGTCTGGGCCATATTATCCACAGGCCCAGGGGCTTTGAAAGATTCCACCTTGGTTTTGTGGAGTGTGAAATTTGCTTTAGAGAAGTTTTTCACTGTGGTTTTCTGGGCATGGGGTGGGGTTGGGATGTGAATATCCAGTGAGATTAGTTTATGGTCTGATCTTACCAGTGAGGGATACACTTCTGGCCTGGAGCATAGATTCCAGTATTTCTTGTATTACCAAATAAAAGTTTGACAAGTAGTCAAGAAGATACATCTGCTTCTGCATAGGAGCCAGTCACTACCAATTTTGAGCACTGCCCTTCGGTCACTCTACAGCCCCCAGAGTGTTCACCAAATGCATGGCAGTGGTTATCACTCAACTACGACTTCAAGGATTCCAGGCATTTCCATACCTACATGACTGGCTCCTTACCGCCCCCGCCAAGCGTCTACTGGAGGAAGCCCTAGATTACACTCTTCTTACAGCTCAGTGCCTGGGAATCACTATAAACTGGGAGAAGTCCAACATGACGCCAGCACAATTTTTAAAATTCATCGGCGTTCTGTTGGACATGCGGAATTGCACAAAATCTCTTCCGGATCACAGACTTCAAAAAATAAGACAACAGGTTCAGCCACTAATCTGTCACCACAAATCTTCTGCTCGGTCTGTACTCCAACTCTTGGGGTTGATGGCAGCCTCAAACACCATTGTTCCTCTGGCCAGGTTCCACATGAGACTTCTTCAGTGGCTACTTCTCACTCAGTGGTACCCTCTACAACATCCTTTGTCTTTTCAGATAAGTGTAACTCAGAGATGCAAGCAAGATTTGCTCTGTTGGATGTCTCAGAATCCCCAACAATGGTTTCACCCCTTCAGCCCCCATCAGCCAAAAGCCACAGTGACCATGGATGCCTCCCTGATGGGGTGGGGGGGGGGCTATGTCAAGGAAACTCAGTCCAAGGTACCTGGTTGGAGACTATCAATGTCCTGGAACTGAGGGTGGTGCTATTAGCGTTGCAAGCATTTCACTTGATCCTTCCGTCAGGGACTATTGCAATCCAATCAGACAACATGTCAGTAGTCTGGTACATCAACAAGCAAGGGGACACTAGATCTTACCTGTTATGCTGAGAGGCCTTGAGAATATGCAATGGGTGATAGCTTCCAACCACTTTCTTATTGCAATGCACATTCCCAGGAGCTCCAACATGATAGTGGACAAATTGAGCCGGTGCATTCTAGAACCTCATGAGTGTCCCTCAACCCTGTGATAGCGGCAGGAATTTTCAATTGCTGGAGTCAGCCTTGCTGCGATCTATTCACCTCCCCAATCAACTACAAGTGCAGCAACTACTTTGCCCTGATCCCCCCTCGGGGACAGTCACCGAGAGATGCTCTAGTCTATGTTTGGCCCTCAGGTCTGTTTTATGCTTACCCTCCTCTACCCCTCATCTCCCAAATTTTGAAGAAAGCACAGTAGTTAAAAAGCAAAGTAATCCTCATTGCTCCATATTGGCCTCGACAAGTCTGGTTCCCCTTCCTCTGGCCTCACCTGCTAGATCGACCATGGATTCTTAATCCAACTCCGACATTGATCTCCCATCCACAGGGTCTGACCCACCCCAATCTAACAAACCTGAAGCTGACAGCTTGGTTTCTCCACTTCCAATTATTGCCAGACAGGATAACCTCTCTTCCCCGGTGCCCAATATTCTTATTGCATCTCATAAATTATCCACCAGGCTAACCTATCTCAGCAAATGGAAAAGATTTACATTATGGGCACCAAACAAACAATTGGACCCCTTGTCAGCCCCAGTTTCGGTGGTATTAGATTATTTATCAGATCTCTTTCTATCTGGTGTGTCAGCCTCTACTGTTCGTGTTCATTTAACTGACATTTCTAATTTCCACATTGGCTTCCAGGACTCTTCACTCATGTCACATAGACTCTGTAAGACTTTCTTGAAGGGCACTTTTCACCTAAAACCTTCCTTTAGAGAACCAGTACAACCTTGGTACTTGTCTTTCATTCTGCAAGCCCTAACAGCACCCTGCCCCCCCTTTGAATCTGCATCTTCGTGTGATTTAAAGTACCTCTCTTGGAAAACCTTGTTTCTGGTTGCTATCACATTGACCAGATGTCTGTCAGAACTTCAAGCCTTATGCATCAAACGTCCCTACCTTATTTTCCATAAGGATAGAGTCTCACTGAGAACTAATTCTTCCTTTTTACCGAAAGTGGTGTCAGAGTGGTCTATCAACCAGTCTATTAACCTCCCAGTATTTTTTCCTAATCATTCTAACAAGAGAGACTATTGCCTGCACTCCCTAGATGTTCACAGGCAAATCTGTTTTTATTTGGACAGAACAAAATCTACCTGTAAATCAGACCAATTATTTCTGTCTTTTTCTGGACAAAGACTAGGTCGCCCTGTTTCTAAAGTTACATTAGCGTCATGGTTGAGAAATTGCATTACCTTCATCTACAACAAGAACAACATCACCTTGCCTCACAAAGTGAAAGCTCATTCTATAAGGTCAATGGCAACTTAAGCAGCTTTCCATGCTAGGGTTTCCCTCAATGACATTTGCTCAGCTGCAACTTGGGCCAACCCCATACCTTTATTCTTCATTACAAATTGGATTTGACCTCCAAAGGAAGTTCTTCTTTTGGTTCCATGATGCTCAGGAATGTTCTTCCATGAGGGCCACCCAGGGGTACAGGTAGCTGGAGACTTTGTCCTATCAGTAAGGAATAAATGAAGATTAACAACATCAGATCAAGAAGATATGTCTTACCATAATGTTTCATCTGTGTTGATTTTCATTCATTTATTACTCCCCACCCTCCGTCCCCCTCTGAAGGTTCCTGGTGGATTTCATATGATCCTTCTTCCATTCTTGTAAGTCTGTTATGACCAGAGGTAGCTCTACTTTCGTCTATCAACTTGTAAACTTGATCTGAGGTAACAGGGAGCAGAGCATTGTGGGTAGTATCTTGGCTCAAGAATTTTTGGCTGATGCAAGCTTGGTATAAGGCCGGCTCAGTTTCAAGGATGGAACCGATAATCCATCAGTAATGAATGAATGAAGATCAACAGCACAGATGGAACATTATGGTAAGACATAACTTCTTATTATCACTGGCTCTATAAATAAATCAGACATCTAAGATACATTCATATAAACATATAACAATGACACTTGTATTTTGCATACCTGGAAGGTCTGCATATGGCAGTCTGGGTCTGTTGTCTACATCTGCACCAACGTCAAGGGTTCTGTGAAAACCCTCTGCCAAGCTATCTGGTTCTCTGACGTTGGACAGAAACTTTTTTGATTCAGTTAGTGGTGGTATAGTAGCAGGACCACCTCTAATAGTCTATGTTCCTGAGCAATTGCAGCCACTATTTGGCAGGCAGAGGTTATCATGTCACTTGCTCAGTGTCATAACTAGGAGTAAGTTTTCCCATGCCTTCCAATGGCAATGATGTTGACCACCTGCTACCATATTGTGTCTCAGGCAGACTGGTCACCTCTACCTCTCCCTAACAGAAAAGCACCATGGTGATATAAGGCATGGATAATGACCTCATTTTCTGCATCAGCGTATGGTGGCTTGTGAGGTACAGATTTCTTCTTGGGTACCCCTGCATGAAATGAAAAAGAAAACAGACACATAATTAATTATATAATGCACATTCAGAATGGCTGTGAACTCAGTTATGTGTGAATGCATGCATCCATCATGCACATAGCAATTTAAAAGTTAATGCTCTCTGTGACTACACACAAGTTAGGACCCCCCAAAAAAAATATTTCTAAATCAAATACCAACAACAATCTATAACAGTTCTGTAATGCAGATAACACAGGTTTCGGTATTAACTAATAAATCAAAATGTTGCATTAGAAGTGTCAGACAGCTATTATCAGTGCCACCTCCATTGCTGTGGAGGGCAGTTAGGTAGAAATCTACAAACGTAACACATTTATCTTTCTGCAAACACAGGTAAAAATGCCAGACCTTCATACAGTAAAGTTATAGCACACTCATCTGCAGTAACTGTGCAAGCAATTTAGTAAAACCTAAAAAATGTAGGTCATGTAGCATTCTGTAGCATATTCAAGCAAATCACTGGAGCCACCACGATGGTTAAAATTCTTCTTTAATAACAGGATATGTAGCATATGTTTTGCAGTGCAGACATGACTATAGCAAAAGAAAGGGATAAAGGAAAAAAAGCATTAATTTAAAAAATGGTTTTGATCGGCCAGTGCAATTCACCTTTTAATGTTCACTAAAAGCATTGTGTGAGAAATACCAACATACCTTGACAATGTAGCAGTGTAGAAAGTAGATCATTCTCAAAAAGTTGTGTTTATTTATCACTACTGAGCTCTCTGGATTAAACCAGTCTTCCCAGTATGATACAAGGGCATTAACTACACAATTACCTTTATAATGTGCAGAGTCAGCCCTGTGTGCACTGTGAGTGTGCAGTGAGGCATTAAATAATTAGCATTCCTGAATGCCATAATCTTCACTATATGCAGGGACTGTAAACATGGTGTATAGAGCTCTACGATTACATGCACATGCCCTAGCACTGCAAGGACTAGCATTGAAAAGCATTACCTGCTGATGGTTTGCATGTATCTATAATTACTCTGACTGTAGGAATAATCAGGGTTTCACAGTATCCCCACTTTGATGTACACCTACTGAGGCTGATACTGGGAGAATACACTTACCAAAAAGTCTGAATGTACATTGACTGCTTAGGAGAACAACATTCCTAACATTCAAATACTGGCTTTAATGACCACAGTTGTTGCCTCTTTGTAAGAAATTTTGATCATATACAATGGAGTACTTTAAGCAGTGATACAGATCACATATGCAATAAAACAGAGAGAGAATGCTGTGAAGAAAGCATAGATAAGGGAGTTAGGCACCACAGAGAAAGCAAGAAATGTACATAGTATTTTCAGTCTTTAATTTATACCTTGTGGATACATGGTTAGCCTAACCGTTGGCAATATCACAGTCATCTAGACATTTACTGTCTCTCAACTAGCATCAATCTATATGTTACCAGATGGGCAGCAAACTGGCTTGCTGATAGAACTCACCTAGTCAAATTAGGTGAAGCTACCTCAAGTAGTAGACCCGTAACAAGTGGTGTACCCCAGGAATCGGTCTTGGGGCCTCTGCTGTATGGGATATACTTCTCAGAGGTGCAGGCCAAATCTACTGGGCTATGGCTGATCAAGTTTGCAGATGACTGCAAGCTGGGTGCTGTTATCAATTACCCTAGTGATGTGGACATCCTCCAAGAGGGTCTCACCCAAACAAATGACTGGTGCCAGAAACATGGCCTCAAACTGAATGCCAAAAAATGCATCATCATCATCCCTTTTAGAGAGAATGACAGCCTCACAAATTATCACATTGATAATAAGGTACTAAGCACGTAATCAGTCATGAGGGACTTGGGCAGTGGGCACCCAGGTTGATAGCAAACTGACTTTTAACCACCGTATTGCTTCCATTGTATGAAAACCTTTCTACATGGCCCACCTCATTAGTAAGAGTATCTCATCCATGGACAAGGTGGTCATAACTTCCCTGTATTCTTCCCTTATAAGACCCATTAATGAGTACCGTGTCCCTTTCGGCATGTACCTCACAATGCACATGCAGCAGCTGGAAAGACCACAGAGGTTCCTCACCTGGAGAATCCAGGGTCTCAAACATCTACCCTACACAGATTTGTTAAAAACCCTGTCCCTGTACTCAGTCTCCTACAGACTCCTCAGAGGTGACCTCTGTCTTCATACAAAGAAATCTCAGACCCTGCCCTGATGGGACTGCTGCATATCCGCAAGTCAAGCTCCACTCAAGTAACCCACAACCGCCACCTCAGCCTAGTCTATGACATCAATAGGACTTGTTGGCAGGACAGATTTGTGTCCCAGAGACTCCCCCTTTTGTGGAATAGACTCCCTGTCCACGTAAAGCAGAGTACCTAATTAAACTTTTTTAAGCACAACCTGGATAATTGGATGGAGAACAGATATAATACACCCCTGGGATTCCACTAGTGTTCCTGCTGGACAGTGGCATAGGGTGCTGACTTGTTAGAACATAGGCTAAATTCTTGGTTAGGCTTGTAAAGGCCTCAGGGCCAAATAGCCTAGTAACTTCATATGATCCTATATGAGAAAGGACAACTATCATAACTTGTTTCTGTTGCACTTTCAATGTGACTTGATACAAGGTCTTATTATCAGTACATCAAAACACTTCTTCTCTTTGCAAATATATGTCTTTGTCTGTGTCAAATATTTGAAATACTCTTCAGGGATTGTACTTGCTACCCTTGTTTGAGGATTCAAATCCATATGGGTTCCTGCAGCAAGATAAACTTAATTAAACATATGAAATGTACATTTAAAGTATTTAATTCTCTTTTTTTCCCTTTATCATTTGCATGCCATTTGGCACTGCACACCATTGACTGGCAGCAGTCAGTAGCAATGATTGTCATTTCACTGTCCAAGGTAAAAACTGAGACATTTCATTTGGACTGCCATTAGTACCACAATGAAGATCGACATTGTTGCTCTTTGCTCTGTGGTCTGACAAGAGTAAGTGAAGAAATTCAAGATGTTAAACTCCTATTTATATAGCATAATGTATAAATGTATTGAGCTTAGAGAAACATTGCAGGTGATGCAAGTTTTGAAAATTGTTGACATCGTTTTACTGAGTGAGGTCATGCTAAATCTTGCCAGTAATTTTGGTGTATGAATGTGTTGATGGGGGAAACTCAAGCAAGGTCAGAACTGACTAAAAGTGATAGACTGATAAGTCATTCCAAATAATGTCAATCTTAATTATGTGTGCTGTGTGAACAATGATAGCATTTCTTCTGTTCCCTGTGCCCTTCTTCATTCCCATGGCCTAAGTTAAAGTCCTTATATTGCGAGACATACATGATAGTACTGATGGAGCAAAGAGATGTGAGAATGTCTGTATCAGTGTAAAGCAGTAGAAGCTCTGCAAATTAAAAAATATACACTGTTACTCATTTCATGTTTCTTCAGGTTATTCCAAAAAAGTGTGAATCCTTCTGATAAATATTCCTTCTGCATTTGCACACCACTTTGCAGCATGAAATGAACCTTCACGTCTTAAGGAAAAAAGTGAAAACTTCAGTTTAGGCTGCTTTATGTAGTACAAACCAGACTGATGACATTTTATGGCCATCAGCACTCTCAGTTGTGTTCAGTGAAGAAAATACACGTCAGATAGCTTTCTGTGTGACACAAGGTGTAAGTTTAGTCAGCTGAGTAAAATTACAACTGATGCATGATTCAAATCCAGTTAAATGATAATTTTACAGAGGGTGGTCTGAATACATATTTAATCAAATTTTGTGATACCATTGTGTTATTGTTTAGAGATTGAATATTGTCAGCATTGCTCACAACATGTGAGCAGCTGTGTGTGTCCATTTACGCATTATTTGTCATTAACTACAAGTCTGATAATATATTCCACAAAGTACATTCGTGATGTTGCAATGAGATGTGAGAAGGATGAATGTGTACTTCTTGCTCTGGTCATTCTTACATATGCCCATTGATTCCATTAAATTTGCCCTCAGCTTTTTGCTCTGTCATATATTTTCTTTTAATGCCTTTTCCATTTGCTCTCCACTCAGCAGAGGACCAAAATCGGTTCACTATCTAAGGAAAAAGTGAAAGCTTTGTTTTGGCTGCCTTATGTAGACTGAATATGTCTGGCATCGGTGCACGGATCTCCACAACATGGATAGTTCTTACTACAGAGCATGCACCTGACAGATGTCCACCTCTGTGACACAAGGTATAAATTAAGTGAATGGAGTGAAATAAGTCATAGAAGGCATTGTTCGAATCCTGTGCTGAGATCATGTTGCCTGTCTTCTCTAGATATATTTCTTTTTTTTTAATTATTTATAGTCTGCATTTGCACTCCACTTAGCAGTGCACAAGCTCAGCTCACTACTTAAGGAAAAAAAGTAAAAAAAATGAGTTTTTATGTAGTGCAACACACCTGTCAGCCTCGCACAGATGACAGCATTCTGGATAGTAGTCAGTGATGAAAGTACACCTTTCATGTAACTCTCTTGGTGGCGCAAGGTGTAACTGATGTTGATTGAGAGAAATAAGACATATGATGCATTATTCAAATCCAGTTTAGACATCACATTGCAAGTACTCACAATATGTAATTTTTTTCTTTCATTTTAATTTGCATTTGTTTTCTGCTTGACAGTGCACAAACAAGGTTCACTATCTAAAGAAAAAAGTGAAAAATGTTGTTTAAGCTGCCTTATGTAGGGCAAACAAGCTAGGCAATGGTGTGTTTTTCTCAACACTCTGGATGTGGCAAAAGTATACAATAGTAAATTATTGTAATTGTTTACGTATTGCCAAACAAAGTTTATTTAAAAAGTACAGTACTTTGACAAGCCATGTATCTAATTATTTCTTTTTATTTTGTCTCCACCACCTTCTGTATTGTTTTTTCTGGGGGGGTTATAATTTATTAACAATCTGCTGTTTACTTATCTTGCTGCTGAAAAAAAAAACAATAAATGACCAACAGCACATAGAGGTAAACTAACCACTGCAGCTCAGCCCGCCATACCTCCACAGATGGCAGAACAGACACCCAACACTCCGGGTTCACTACCTGTCAGTATCACCTCTGTGACAAAGGAAAGTACTATCAGCCCAGCTATTTGGAATTTTGTAAATAATTCTATGTCATTTGTGAATATTGATATGATTTATACAGAAGTGTGTGTAAAGTACTAAGCTAAAATATAACCACATCATGCCCTGTTGGAATAGAACAGGAATGTACCTGCACTATTGTGACTGTTTAGATGTATATGTTTAATGGAAACTGGAACACAAAAGATTAAATTGAAAAAAATTCAGAGAAAATAGTTTAAATTGTTTCATAACCATGTAATTAAAAGAGATGTTATCTCTCAGTTTCATTGCAGAAGCAGGCACAATGTATAGAGCTAGAAATGTTTTGTATTGTCTTGAAAGAGAAGTAATTACTAGGCTTAAGATGTAGACATGCTTTATTGTTTTATGACTTCCTGGATCTGCAAACACCTGAGATATATGTATTTTTTCTCAGGGAGATGCTAAAAGTTTCTGACAAAGGAGGTTTAGCTTGGAAACTGAAGTCAGGTGACAAAAAGTGATGTCATCCAAGGTAACCCAGCGGTAATATTTGATATTAATTTACAAACTCTCTCAGAGAGAGACTGTGCATTTTGTATTTTGTCTCTGATCTAACAACATTAGGTGGAAACATCCACTCACCTCTGCACTTGCCCTGCTGTAAGTAGGTTTCTAGGCCATAGTAACTCTTTTAGATTCATATAGGAATATAGTAAAGTATAGCTTAGATTTCTTTATTTATTTGAGTCGGTCCTGCAATGTTGTTTTAAATATTTTCTGTGATTTTGAACTCTGATGTAACTGATTACTTACTGAGTATTGTCTTGTTCTTTTATTATTTATTATTACATATATTTAGACCTTTTAATTGTGGCTGGTCTGTTTAGAGATATTTAAGCTCTTAGGCTACTTGCATATCTGTTTGGTGACACTGTACAGAGCACTCCTAAATAGCCTTGCTCTTGGTTAGACTACCATTTGGATTAATAGTAACATTACACAGTAGGATTGGACACCGTTTGCTAAGTGCCTTAAAGTAACTGATAATAGTTGGCTGGTGGCAGTGCAAACTACCTTATAGTCTGGGCAGAAGAGGGCATAGCTAATAAACATGTGCCAGTCTTTCTCAGGTGTGTGTGTGTTTGTATATAAATCAAATCTGAAGGAGTGTGTGTGTGTGTCAGCTACTTGGGCAGGGACACGGAGTACTGGTTGGACAGAGAGGGTACTGGAGATCTTGGTTTGGCCACTCAGCTGAGAACTCCACCCTATAGCTGTCCAGTGGGGAGTCTTATTGGGGATCTGGAGAAAGAGGGAGAAACCAACCCCAGACTGACTGTGATCTCTGTGTGCTATTAAGGGAAATTGCACTTTACTGCCTGTGTACTTGCCATCCTCCCAGTGTGTATGTTCCTCATTGTTGCCAGTGGTGAGGATTGAAGCTTCTGGATTACTGGGCCAGTGCAGGGGTGTCACAGCCTCCACAACCCCTGCCTTACCTGCTCCAACAGCATCAGGTAGCTTGGCTTTTTTTCTGGTGCAGTGGTACCTTGCAAGAACAGTAACAGTTGAGGCAGTTATTTTCTCACCCAATAATAACTGACAGGGCTGGTGGAGGATACAATAGAGAGGGCCCTTGTTGCATATATTGACAGGGTTGGATAGGTCCTGCATCACATTGCAAAAATGATGCCATGTCCAGCACTGACCCAGGGAGCTGCTGCAGGAGACAGTGATGATAGTTATGAAGGTGAGGACTAGAGTCTCACTGTTCTCAAGCTGGACATGGGTGCACCTTCAATATTTCTTACCCATCACCAGTCATGATATCTCCCAACCTTTTGTTTGTCTCCATCACTACCCCTGTCTGTCTTGCATGTACTGTATGTCTGCGCACCTATCCTACCTACCTGACTCTCTCATTCATAAGCACCTTTTCCAATATCCACCCTGAATAAAAAATAATAATAAAACATGGGCAACTATCCCACCAATATATATATATATGCCCCATGCATAGCTCTCCACCTTGCCTGTGTCTAATCTTGAAATACTTGATTTGGTCCAATTGGCTATGCGACATTATTCTGTTTTTGTTACCCATCACTGGTGTGGTAATTCTCCAAAGTCATGAAAACATGTGTGCAATTGCATATTTTGCACAAATTTGACAGCACAGTGGTGCAGCGGCTGCATTTCTGCCTCACAGCAAGAAGTTCTCCAGTTCAGTTCTCGGTTGGGTGCCTTCTGTATGGAGTCTGTGTGTCCTCCCCACATTCATATGGGTTTCTTCTAGGTGTTCCAGTTCCTCCCATGTGGTCAAGACATGCATCTGGAGTGTTTCTTCCTGGGCCTCCGCTGAAAATTTATGTTATGAAGACATGGACAGCTATGGTGCTCTCCCACCACCCTCTTACATATTCCTGTATTCTTTCCCCTGTGTCTTACCCTCGGCTAGTCAACCCCATTTTCACCACTACCTTATCTACCCCTTTTTCAAACATTTAATCTGGTCAAAAAATAGATTCACAGTTGGCCAGAAATGACCATTGAAAAAGGCTTCACTTCATGTCCTCAACATTTATGTAGAGGTTGGGACAACGCAGCAATGCTGGGAATGCTGTTTAACTTCTTATTGCAAAAGCTGATGATTTCAATTTAATCAGCAGTAGTCAGGTTACGTTCACAAAAGTGTGCTTAAATCCACTGCACTATAAGAATACAGAGTAAAGGCAAGAACCAAAACACTAAACCAAAATAAAAAAAAATAATTTACAATGAACAGACGTCACACACTTTTTTGGAACCAATAAAGTGTGCAACCACTGTTCATGGTGTTTTTTTTTTTGACAGAGGAAAGGCAGACTAAAGTCAGTACTGTGAAGCAGTTAATTTATCACTTCTTAAGTTTCTGGATATAACTAGGTAAGAGGTCCCATGTGGCTTGCTGAGATAACTACAGTTTGTAGACTGATGTTTTTGTATACTGTCATGAGTTCAATTACAGCTGTAAGTCAATGTATTAATTACTGACATTTCATGTTACTTTCATATATTAACTTCAAAGGTCTGCATTTCTTTCCATATACAACATTATATTAACATACCAATTGAAGAGTGCAGCAAGACATCTTTTGCCAAAATATGTCAGCAACAACAGGGAAAGTTATTAAGCCAACCTTATTCTGATGTCGTCATGTCTGAAGCACTCTCCTACCTCTTATCTCTCCCTGTAGTAAACACTTTATTGTAGACAACATGATAGATTAATGACAGTTTGATAAGTAAGAGTAGCACACCATGCAGATGTTCCTACATGTCCCTCAAAACATACCGTTCTTATTGCTCTCTGCATCTTTCTCTGTCTTTCTCTGTTCACCAGTTCTGCTTCAATGAGTTGTCATTTTGCTTAGTAATCCCCTTGTGGTGTGATGTGATAATGTTCATATGTATGGATAGATAGATAGATAGATAGATAGATTTCTTTTGAGTATTTGTAAGGGTTCTAATCCAGACATTATCTAAGCGTTGATGACTATTTTTGTATACTATTTTATGTCTATCTGCTGGCTAAATATTGCTATGATCCATCATTAATCTTTTTCTGTCAAAAGCTACTTTGTACATTCCTCCATCTCACCCTGTCAAAGTATCTTCTCCTTTATGTATCATTATTCTTTGACCTCTGCATTTGCACAATGTTTGGCACCAGGCAACAAATGTAAATAAGACTAAATGCAAGTACACAGCTTATGGCAGTATTATTGCCTTTGGCTGCATTACTCTGATGTGCTTCATGCTGCACTGCTTAGCTATGCATATAAAGTTAAATGTACTTTTCAACAAGCTGAACAGTTGGATATACAGATGACAGAGGTCAATAAGATAATGAAGATGAATATGTACATTCATGTTTGCTGAAATCTGCTGTCAATGTGAACTGCTAGAAATATGACTTCCTAAGTGATATGATTAAATAATACTCAGGTATACGGGAATTTCTTGCAGTGCTCCAAAGAAATGAATGTAGATGGATGAAAAAATGTTTCAGAAGATGGATGAAAAATTTTTCAGAATAATTACTTTAGTTTGCACATTTGATTGTCTGCATTCATTTTGTCAACAGGTGGTCTTAATTTCAGAATGATGTCTATTCAATTAATTCAGTTGTTTAATGTAGGTCTGTTGTACAGTGTGTACACTTGCAACTGTGTTACAAATTTGATTAACATATTCTCACATAATCAATCACTGTTATTCTGCAGTGAACTGTCCTATGTATGACATGCATGTTGGTCTTGGCAATGCATATATCACAAGTATGAGACAATGCAAGTGTGCAGTCATCCTGACATGAAGATGCAGGAAAGTTTGATTGATAATGCACCGGTGCACAACAGCAAATGTCTTTGGCACCCCCTAATGTGAAACATGTCAATATCCCTCACAGTAATCCACTGTACATGAATGAGAATATCTAAATTTTAGTACAGAAGTATGTAATTACATGTGATAATCATAGTAATGTTACATTGTTTTGTGCACACATATGCATTTGTTGCACAGGCTGGGATGCACAGTACCATCTCTTACAAACAGTGGGTTTCCAGAAGTTCAAATGTGCTATTTCACATTCATCAAATCTGTCTTCTCCTGTGATATTTGTGACTAATACAGTGCTCTGTAATTTCTATAACTAGACATATATGAGGTTTGATGCCCCTCATGGGAAACCTGTGTGAATGTATGTAACAATTGGTGCTGTATCTACTTCTCATCAGAAAAATGCATTTAACTCTTCACACAGCTCCCTTATCCCACTTTTTACTGAAACATCCTCTATGAAACACACTCATGAGGTCATGACAAAAGTGCACTCTCTCCCCCTTAAGAACAAGAGTTTTCCTGTGGCATTTGTGACTAATACAGTGCTCTCTAGTTTGTGCAACTAGATTGGTAGGGGGTTCAATATGCAACATGGGAAACGTGTGAGTGTATATGATATTAACTCTTCACACAGCTCTTTTATCCCACTTTTTACTGAAACATTGTCTATGAAACACACTGATGCGGTCATCATGACAAAGTGCACACTTGTCCTCTTAAGAGCTAGACTTCTACTGTGACTCACAACTAATACAGTCATCTCTACATTGTGTAACTTGATAGGTAAGAGGTTCACTGCACAACATGGGAAACATCCTCTCTGCAGCACACTGAAGGGGTCATCTTGACAAAACTGCACTCTTCCCCCTTAAGAATAAGACTTTTGCTGCGGAGCTTGCAATTAATATAGCCCTCCCTACATTGTGTAACTAGATAGGTGGGAGGTTCAGGACTCAATATGAGGTGTGTGTGTGTGTGTGTGTGTGTGTGTGTGTGTGTGTGTATGTGTGTGTGCGCCCTAATGGGGGTGTTTAACCATGACTTTTTTGCAACATAAAGGTGTTGGAAACATGGCTTTTTAGGCCATACTGTGTCCACAACTGTCTAAATTAATGCTTCCAAGAAGAGTTTCATAGACTGAAAAAATATCTGTTTAATGTTTTTAGAGAGAAAACAATGCAAATATTTGTTAAGGGGGGTTCCATTGTTCAAATGACAAGTGTTTCAGGGATCAGCACATGATTGCACAATTATATTCTTTGTCTACACCACCATTGCAACACATTGATGAGGTAATTATTTCTAAAGTGAGGACTTTAAGCATCAGACTTCTCATGCAGTACTGGCATTTGTTATACAATTGTGAGGATTGTGTAAAGAGATAGGTAGGAGGCTTGAATCCAGTAGTGCTTAATTTCTACAAGTGTGTGTGACTGCAAATGAATTTAGGATTGGTTTTCACACATTTACAGTCTCAACTTTTACAATCCCAGATGGCTGTAAATATAATTTTACCAGACATGTCTTTTTGGCAATACTCTGCTAATGTCATTCCTTCATAGATGCTGTATGCCTCACTCATGCTCACTATTTTCCTGAGTACTGATAATGTGCTTTATAGGTGATGTAACTGGATAAGAAGGTGGTTCAAATCTATCCCTGCTTAAATACTATAACTGTGATAACTGTCATATGCCATCGCTGACCTCACAACCATTTGTATGTACATGTCTGCTTATGAGATGGATTTACAGTGGCACACTGTTACACCAGCAAATCCTAGTATCCCCAGGGGAAAAAAGTTTTTTCATCACACAGTGATTACATAATGCTATCATAACTTTAGTATCTCACAATTGGAGTATGACTTCTCCTCCATTGCTTGATTTTAATAGTGTGCATTGTACATTGTGTAACTACATATGTGGGTGGGATATTTAAGACAAGCTGTTAGAGTGTCTTTCACCCTCATACTGTACAGCTACTATTCTTCAAATGCATATATATGTAGCTGTACAGTGTTATTGTACCCTTTGCCACTTTTTAGCATAAACATCCAACTAATAAATAGTGATGATGTCATCCATTTAAATGTGTGCTGTCCCAGTTGCAGCTTAACATGTCATGTAGCTCATGTGATTCAGGCACTAATCTGTAGCTTGTGATCTTAGGAGGTACTTCAAATCCAGTCATTACTGTTGAAACCATGCTGGGTCAGTCTTAGTGTGACTGTACTGGTTGCTAATACTGTTGTCAAACACATCTGCTGTGTACATGTATAGATGTTAATTCCTCTTACAAAAAGCTCTAATAATATCTCAAATAGCAATGCTTTCATTCAGAGTAATGATAACATGCAATTGCATTTTTATTACACACCGTATGCAGGAAACATTATCCGCTGGCATGAAGGAATGAGAAGACATTTTTATGTTGCTTACCTGATACAGAAATTATAGGCACACATATCCTTGCTGCAACAACATGATGCAATGCCTTGACATACTGATATATCTCACAATTGTAGTGACACTTCTACCATGGTACATTCATCATGTATAATATCACATATTTTATGTTGCCAAATGCGCATGTGTTTAACATCCACATTCAGTGCTGGTCAGCATTGTTGGGTCTTATACTGTAATGCATGAATGGCATCTACAATGGTTATAGTGTGCCCATTTACAGTGGGAGGGGCCTCCATCATCCATTTTATCTTAAACAGATTGTTTACAACACATATGTCTGATGTAATAAGTTAGGATAGGTGGAATGTCACAGTTGTGTTAAGACTTCCACTGAGGCACATGTGGTTCATCCAAATGTCATTAGTAGAGTCACATAGCTTTCTGTTCATTTACATTATATGAATGTAATGATGTTACATAAATATCACAGTATCTAGTTGTTCTTATACATTTTTATGTTGGACACCAATATATCATCACAGGTTATGATTGCATAACAGTGACATGGGTATTCTGGGCAATTTATGCTGTGACTGCTACTGTGGCACATGCATTGAGAGTACTGGCTTGTATAGCATGCCTCCACAGATAGCCTGTGGTTAATTTCTGGGACAGTGTTTATACCACATTATAGAAACAGCTTCCTTGTCAAGGAAATATTAATATTGTAATGCTCACTGTTGTATGGGCAGTAACATGTATAGGTCCTTTTCAGCATTCTGACTAAGTCTGATTGTTCATATTATATTTATAACTCCATTCTTAATGCACACAATCGATTCAGTTATTTGTGAAGCCTCCATTGCTGTCTGATGTGGCACATGCAGTCAACATAGAGGTCTGAAGAGAGTCTAGTATAATATACAGGGGTTTGATTCTGGTAACATCTGTCTGTCACACAGCAGTGGGTTGCACACAGACAATAGATATGGCATAGTCAGATGTCACCTTTTCAGTCCTTATCCTATAAGGTGAGACATCAATACCACTTATGAAAAGAAAGTGTTGTTAGTCCTTCAAAGCTGTTCTTCATGACATAACTTCTTCTTCTTTTGGCTTTTTTCCAGGTTTGGGGTCACCACAGCAGATCACCGTCTGCTCATGATTGGCAGTGGAGTTTTACAGTCTCGAGTTGCTAGCCCGGCACCCAACCTTCCACAGAAGGCACACACATGCATGCACTCACACCCAGGGCCAATTTAGAGTGTCCAATCCACCTACAGCATGTCTTTTGGATGTGGGATGGAACCAGAGCACCCGGAGGAAACCCATGTGACTACAGGGAGGACATGCAGACTCCGCACAGAAGGCACTCCAGCCAAGGGTCAAACCAGAGAACTTCTTGCTGTGAGGTGGCAAAGCTAACCGCTGCACCACTGTGGCCACCCTTCTTCATGACATAACTGATATGTGTATTTCTGTGGCATCCAGGACTGGTATGCAGCTCTCTGTTATCTGTCCTGGCATGTGTTCAGAAATAACATGCTGTGATTGTTTATTATGTCATTCATTGCTCACAGGGATTACCTATTCCCAAATGAATTATGCTTTGTATTATATGTCTTCATCTGGACATTTCTTTATTATTTCTATTGTTTTCATCAGACTGTACAGCTTAATGGCAGATGAGGTAGTCCATAAATGTTTCTTACTGTATGCTATGCAGTCAGACCATCAGAAACTGTTATTGGTCCTCTGTTACAGTACTTTCTTGTGTGTCATTGCTGTTGAATTGCTTTGATGTTACTGTTCTTTGTAATTCCATTTGATCTTGCTGGGGTAGGACCAAGGTTATTTGGCTGTTATAATTTTGGGTTTGGGGCCGAATATTTAACTATATGTCAACTATTTGGTTGTTTAAATCTCTTCTTGATTTGTTCATATTAGGGCTTTTGCCTGGTGCATATATTATTGGTCAGATGCAGAACAAGATATATTAGTGCAGTGTTATTTTTTGTAAAGGGTTTAACCCTATTTAGACAACACGTCAGGAATTTAATTTTGATTTAATATGGATCTTATAAATATGTTGAAGGGTTTATCGGCAGATAAAGAGGACATTCGGGTCTTTGGGTTATCTAATGGTAATGAGCAGGTCAACAATAATAATCAATCCCTAGATGATGGGTGCATATCTATGTTTGACAAACTTTACAAGAGTATGAAAACCTTAAGATCCAGTGTTTGGCATGTCAAGCTTTTCAGGGCATATATAGAAAAGGGTATCTCGCCTAGGGTCTTAAGAATTTGAATTAAACCTTTGGTGGAACAACCAGATAATGTTACTTATGGCTTGGTCTAATATACAACAAAATACATCTATGGAATTTGTTAAAACTTTGCACGCATTCTATGAATGCAGAATTGAGATCCTAATTTCTGAAGTTACAACTGTTTGTCAGGAAGCAAAACAATTTGAGGGCTTACCTGCATATAAAAATTGTTTGCAAAAATTAAGTGCTGACCTGTTAAATTTTGAGAAAGAGTTAAAAGAACCTAAGCACCTTAAATTTAATAGAGATCTTAAAGATCACAGTCAGGGTCAGCCATTTGAACAAGTAAAAAGTGTTAAGTTTGCCAAAACTGATGTCTCTTATTCTGGCCAAAAAAGAAAAAAGAAGAAATCGATTCTTAAAAAGTTTAACAGTGACACTTCAGGGGAGAATCCTCCTCATACACAGACACAGAAACTGATACTTCTCAAACTTCATCAGTGCACAAGAGGAGTTTTTCCTTTGAGTTGGGCAATGTAGAACAAGGTAGCAGTAGAACCCCTTTAGGGGTAGAAAAGGAGGAGGGCCCCAAACACAAATACAAATGTCAATC
The DNA here is from genome assembly GCF_019279795.1 of Protopterus annectens. NCBI lineage: Eukaryota > Metazoa > Chordata > Ceratodontiformes > Protopteridae > Protopterus > Protopterus annectens. The sequence continues at coordinate 464,380,467 of NC_056746.1, forward strand.
CAAAATTAACCTTAGAAGCGATGTTGCAATTTCTGGAACTGAAACAAGTATAAATAATGTATTAAGCATTTCATCTGTTGTACTATCTGAGTCTGAATATGGGCTGTTGAATAAAGGTCTTAACTTCATCCCTGGATTTTTTTGTCTCTGAAAATACTTTTGTTGATGATTTAATGTATTTTTGCAGACTGCTTAACCTTAAATTATTTTTCAGCAACATGGAAAATAGAGTCACGGATGACTCCACTGAATCTGGGTTCAAATTTCATCCTTCAACTTTTATTCCAGCCATGAATAAACATGTCGACATCTTCCAAAAATGCATTCTTAAAGAATTTAATTTTGGTTTTAACCAGCAAGATTGTTTCCTTCCAAATAATCTTACTGTGACAGAGATGCAGGTATTAGACAAATTACATAGGGATAAGAATCTAGTCATTATTCAGGCTGATAAAGGTGGGTGTACAGTAGTGATGGATTGGTCCATGTATGTTGTTGAAGCAAATAAGGGATTACAGGATGGTAGATTTTATGTGACAATGTCTAATGATCCCACACCTCGATTCAAGGTTGAAATTGATGAGTTCTTGGATACTGCTGTGAGTGAGGGAATTATTTGTGATAAAACTTGTTTCCATCTTAAAGTTAAAGATCCATTGCCACAGTATCTGTATCTCCTTCCTAAAATACATAAAAACATCAGCAGTCCACTGGGCTGACCAATAGTTTCAGGAAAGGGCTCCTTAACAGAACCACTTTCTGTTTATTTGACAAAATATTTAAAACCTTTATTAAAGGCAGTTAGGGCTAGAATACAGGACACAGCAGAATTTCTTAACATCATATCGGACACTCAATTGGAACCTGGGTGGTCGAATCATACCCTTGATGTTACATCATTGTATACCAGTATTCCCCATTGGGCTAGCCTTATGGCTTTGGAATTTTGATTGACAGAATTATCATTGTACAGTCCAGGGTTTAATACTTTTCTTTTATGTTTGACAGAGCATGCCCTTATGAGGAATGTTTTCTATTTCAATGCAAACTGTTATTTACAGCTTAAGGGCACAGCCATGGATGCTTCATTTGCACCCATTTACGCCGATTTATTTATGGGATATTTTGAGCATATTATGATGTATGACAACAGCCATAATATATTTATTGAAGAAATTGATATTTGGAGGCAGTTTTTGGATTACTGCTTGATGGTTAGGAAATCAGACACCATATATTTACAGGAGTCTGTTCAATATCTAAATGAGAATAAATGAAGTATCCAATTTACAGTAAATTTTGATATAGAATCCATTTTTTTTCTAGATGTGATGTTGAACAGACAGCCAGATGGTACTCTGGAAAGTTCAGCACTTCGGAAACCATATCACACTAACACCTTGTTACATGCATCCAGCTGTCATCCAAACATATTATTCAAAATATTCCCAAATCTCAATATATGATAATTCGGCGTATATGCTCCACTAACCACAATCTTTCTTATTACAGTACTGAATTGACATCTCAGTTTTCTGAACATGGTTATTCATCAATACAGTTATTGAGAACTAGTAATGAAGTTAGTAAAATACCTAGAAAGGAATTATTTACATACCATAATCATAGGCCCAATTCAGATTCTAAAATTAGATTTGTAACTACATCTGGTAGGAATACATATTGATTTATGAACTTGGTACAGCACTGGGATATTCTTTTATCAGATGACTGGTTATGTGAACTGTTGGACAACAGATGTTCATTTTCAATTCATAGAGGGGTTACTTTGGGTGGACATTTTAATTTTTACAAACGTCAACCCCAATCAACTAACATGATTCAAAAAAACAATAGATGGTACTAAATTGGTGGGGTGTTTCTATTGTAGTCATTGTACTTTTTGTAAATAGATTGTTAAAATTAAAGAATTTACCAGTAAAAACATGCCCCGGATTTTTCAGATAAATACACTTGCTAACTGTAGTAGTGATCCGGTTGTTTATCTTGCTGTATGTACCTGTTCAGCATTTTATATAGGCCAGACCTCAAGACCAATGAAGCTACGCATTTCTGAACATCTTAGTAATGTTAGGAACAAGGTACTCACTAATGATTATTACAAACATACCATCAGTCATGTTACTGCTAAGCTTCAATTCATTATTATTGATAAAGTGTGTGGTCCCAAATTTTCTAAGACTGGCTGGCCTAATATACTTAATAAGAAAGTGAAGGCTTGGATAGTTAGACTAGGGGATTATTCCCACTTGGTCTTAATGATCATTTATAATGTAATATTATTATGTAAAAAATATATATTTACTGTTATTTTTTATACATCTTTTTGTGTATTTTATTTTTTATGTTTCACTTTAAGTTTTTAGGTGCAATTTGATTGGTGGGGCAGCTTTGTTATTGTCTATAAATAGACTCATGATCACAGTTGCATTTGACATTGATAAAGGCCTTTGGCTGAAACCGGTCTGTAACTGTTAAGACCTATTAAAATTCCTTTTTTCCCCATTTTGTGTGCTGGCTTATGTTTTGTTCAGTTGACTGTTTTTTTGTGCCTTTGCACTTGCCGTCCGAGTGGAGACTCTGTTTGCTGAATATGTTTGCAAATTAGCAATAGAAAACTTGAAATCATGTAATGTAATCCGATCTGTGTTGTCATTTGTCACTTATGTATGTTGTATGTTATCATATTACCATTTAACATTTACTTGACAATACAACATTTGCTTGTCGATTATGTTTATAGGTGATGAACCCCCTTCCTATGGGTGCTACCAACATTTTTTTGCAAAAAACATGTCCGTTTCTAATGTACATGACATTACAGCTGTAAGGTCCATTTGGTCTTGTGTATATATGCTGAGGTGGAGAATATAGCAGGGGAACCAGCTTGCATGCATAAATCCCCTGTATATACACATCATATGCAATAACTGTAATCTATGCATTCATCCCATAATGCATCTTCTGCCCTTGCTGTTATCTCAGCTCAGCATTTTATTAACATGTATATCACATTTTAACTCCCCTTTGTTGCACTACAGATTTATAACACTATCATATCCTTTGTTAGCATGTCTGCTTTTATTTATATGCATAACATCAGTGTTATCATTCACATTTTAATTATCACTTTACCAATATGGCAGAATTTATGTTATACATGTTTGTTAGACACAAGCACAATTGCCTGTGGTATATGACTACACTTTACCCATTTCCCCTTCCATATGAATTATTATACAGTACAAACCATTATTCTTTGCATAAAAATCCTGTTTTACTTCTTCTCCTTCATACTTCTTTCATTGTTTTTGCCCCTAATGTTTCAGTGCTACAGTACATGCTCATATGTTAGCTTTGCCTATAAGCAAACCATTTTGTTTACATTCCATGCTTATGCATGCAAGTACATTATCATGGCTGTGAACACTGTTGCTTGCCACAAAAATGTGTTTGCTAATGTGTAGGCAAGATAAGCAGCCTGCATATTCAATTAGCACTGCTGTTGATTGTGGTAACATGCTTACATCGTGTAGTCTTAGTGCATCACCTACATAATTATTAATGACTCTGAGGATAGATGTCCTTAAGAAATCATTTGCATGTATCCCATGGGCCTGCATTACAGGAGGTTTACGGTATCACACAGTTAAAACTCTGGCTTGGCAGGATTTTTCTTGCAGTATATACGTGATATGTATAGAGAGTGAAGGAGAGATATCCACCCATATTGGGGCATGCAGGGAGACTTACCCCCTGCAAAAAATGTTTTTGTGTTTTGCAAACTTGAGGTTGTATTGTTAGGAGCAGTGACCTTTCAAGGTTTTTGATCTTTTTGGATTTGAATAACCACTTGTTGATTAAATGAGATGCAACTATTTATGGTAAACCCCATTAATTTTACTACTTGAATGTGTGCTACTACAATCGCTGGAACAGTCCCATTTCTGAACAACAGTAACCTTTGCCTTAATAATGAAAGAAATCCAAGCTTGTCTTTCATGTTTTCTTACCCTTTATCTAGCACTGTTTCTTCATCTTTGTTTTCTACTTCTGAGATTAATTTATTTCTTGGGCATCTTTTAGCTTCAGAGTCTATAACGAAAACACACAAATGCAAAAGTGTGTCATGAAATATGCTGTTATACTGATTCCTCAGCTGCCAAAAAATCTAGATAAAAATAACAAATATGTCACAAAAATATATGGAATGTGGGCCACACCAGTACACACAATATTAAAAAAAAATTCCCACGTTTTCACTGACTGCTTATTTATCAAGCAACTGTTCTTAGTTATTTGGTCTTGATGTTTGTGGTAACAGTCAGTATCCTGGCATTTAATCAGACACCAACATCATTTATACTGCAACATTACACATGACTAGACCTGCAAATGAAAATATATGAATGATTTCAGTTTTAGATTATGTTATTTATGTTAACTGGCCAATTAACAGGTCAGCTGAGACAAAACTCAACTTACAGGGTGGTCTTGGGACAAGAGGAAATTTATACTCCACCATAAAAATCAGATAGGCAGTTAGCCATATAGTTGACAATACATTTTTAATTTAATAATAGAGATCATAAGTTTACCAAAGAGCAGACCATGACAGATCACAAGTGACTGCATTCCACTGGTGAGAACAGAGTATGGATTTGTACTGAAGTGGGAGGCACGTCTAAATTCAGCTGAACCTTACTTTCTGTGTATTCTGCAGAAAAAAAAAATATTTTTTTAAGTGTAAACATTTTTATCTAGTAAGTTTACAATTGTGTGGTCAGTAGTCAAGTGAAAATTTGACTTTGAAACATCTCTATTTTGACTTATAAGGATTAAATATATTGCAGTCTCCGTAAATGGAGTAAATTATTTATTTATTTAGCATTTGTTTACCAGGATAGACCGACTGGGTAATAAGCCCATTTTCAGCTGACTCCCAGGTAGAAAAGCTTCACAGAAAAATTTTACAATATTTAGAGAAGGACAAAACAGAAATTATGAAATTAACAGAACATGCTGGAGGGACAGGTTCATCTCCCAAAGACTGCACATACTCTGGAATAAGCTTCCCATTCATGTCAAGCAGAGCACCTCACTGGCTCTCTTCAAGAGAAATCTTGATGAGTGGATGGGTAACAGAAAGTTCATTCCAGGGATCATTCCAGTTGCCCTACTGGATAGGGACACTGTGAACTAACATCGGGTGGCACAGTGCCTGGGCAATTTTTTTGGGCTAGGCTTGTAAAGGCTTCAGGGCCATTAGCCTAGTACACACCTATGAACATCCTAAGAACTCTTAAATGTAAAAGCAATATAAGTTTTAGATAAATTAATCCATCTTTGCTTCTGACTATTTCAATGATAAAAGCTGAAATGCTTTTATGTTTGCTTGCTGTGATGTGATCCAGAATTTAGAATATTTTTCCTTCCTGTACCACAAAGTCCATTTGATCTGTTTTCCCTTTAGTCAAAGTCTATACAGGATCGGGTAAGCCTACAGGGGCAGATATGAGATCACCATTTAAGCCAATGTCTAGCAGACATCATACATCACCTCAGGTGACTGGATGGCTGGCTAGGATGGTTGTAATCAAGTGTCAGGTAAATAACTCTTGATCAAGAGTAAAGGAAATTAGGTAAAAGTTTCCTGCAAAGTGTTTTCTTCCTGCTGAAGACTCAGAAGGCATACACATTATTGCACCTCAAAGGCAAAGCTGCACACACTAGCAATGTATATGTTATCCCTGTACATTTATGCACTTGACTCACCCTGGAAAATAAATTAAATGTAAGGAGTGATCTTAGGACTTAGCATACAGATCCCCTAAGGAACCATCTTTTTACTAGCATGCAGACAGATGCAAATAGATAAGCCAGATGCATGCTGGGATTCTGTGGTGATGTGTCCTCCATTGATTCATGGCCTTGGGATTTAATTAGTGTTTTGTGCAGACACACAACATCATGAATAAAAAAGGCAACACCAAAAACTGTACTGATATGGACTGCTACCATGAAATGGGAATTTTGTTCAATTTGTATTTGTATTTATTTGTTTATTGAGTATGTAGTATTAAACATAAGTGCTTCTTTTCAGGGAGGAGGGGGGCAGAAGCATTGTCCTCGGTTCCGTCTCAATGAAAAGTCATACAGATGCATATTCTTGCGCAGTACACGTTTAAGATAATTTTCCTAAAACCACATTTCCTGTCTCCAGGATTTCAGGCATTTTGCCAGATGCAGTTGTGACTAGGCAGCAGTTTGACACAATTATTTCAAATGTGAGTTGGGGAATGCGACTGACTCCTGATAGCTTAACTGGGATTGCAGGATATGACTTGCAGGGCACAGTGTAATCACTTGGAGCTATCATACTCTTCTGTTTATCTCAGTAGTTTTATTGCATTTTTGTTTTTTAAGTGACAAACTTTGTGAACTTGGATTAGGGAAGCTTTATGACTGTTGCTGGCAAGCTTCTTACATAATTTATGACAAAATGACTGTCAGCTATTTAACTAACTCTCTTTGTATGCATACATGTGAGAATCCTTAAACATTATTTTTATCAACCACTGTACTTATCTACAAAGCACAGCTAACTTGACTGAGTAATCTTTTCTATGCAGATTAAACAATGCCAGTACTGAGAAGAACTCATAATGAATGTAACTCAGAAGAAAGTTAAGATTTCTCGATAACAGATAGTCTTTGAATTGTTTTCAGTGAAACATTAATAATACTATAATTCTGCTAGACTCATTGTAATAGCAATAAACAGCCTCATTTCCTTGTTGCTGTCTTCATCTTGATCGTTTATATACATATTGCATTAAAATATTATATTAGCGAAGTTCTGACCTAATACTCGCCAGTTGAATTCTGTTCCTATGGGTAAGGTAGCGTAAGGAAATGAGAGTTTGTTAACAATATCTTGAAGGTAAATTCATTACTATCATTCATGCAGTGCAAGTGTATAATTTATAGCCGATCCATCAAACAAATCACATTGTACTGTTGTTTGCTGGTACTCAGCTCAGGAGTATGCTGGGCTATATACGTGCTTCCTGTCTGCAGTATTTGTGTTATGTTCTGATTCGATAAGTATAATGACTACAAAGCCATTCTGAGGCTGGGGTATGTTTGAGTTCTTTCTTGCTGCCTAAACTGGTTTACTACTAATTGTGTTTGATTAAAGCAATTAAGGATAGCAAAAACTCTTTCCTTTAAATTACTTAGCACACAGAAAGAACCAAGACGTCTGAAGTTCCGTTGTACATGATTGCTTTATACACTGCTGATTACATCTTATTACATCTGTGAGCTAACTATTAAGGAATGGGGAGGGGTGCAATTGTAAATGCTTCTTGAAGCTGTCTGCATTGCAGAGAATAGATATTTTGCTTATTTTTTAAGTTCAGACCAACATGTCTTTTACCAAAAATGAAGGGATTAAAACCTTAAAGACCTTAATTTTTGTTCAGCTGATGCTAGCAATAACAAAATACAAGGATATAATTCTGCTTGAATATTTTTTTTTTAATTTCATAACATTCCTGGAAAGAGCCCTTGGTATAACACATGCTGCTGTGTACATATGTGAGCAAACTGCTTTGTAGTGGGCCCTGTTATGACATTATTTAGGGGCTTGCTGGTTAATCTTTCTAAGCAGATTAAATGCAATTCATAATGCAGTTTTCATGTTATTTGCACTTAGACAAAATACACTTAAAGATAGTTTATTCATTTTAATTATTTGACTTGACATCTGACAAGTCCCACCAAGCCAGGGGCCATTTTACTGTCTGGAATCGAGTAAAGTATGAATGCAGAACATACACACATATAATGGATTCCTGGCCATTTCATAAAGATTCTATAGGCTGAGCTAAGCAAATTGACAAGACTTGAAATCAGAAGACTCCATCTCCACAAGTTGGAAGGCATTAGAGCCCAGATTTAAAACAATTATCTGATATTGTCAGTCTTCATTCATTCATGACAGTTGGGTTTCAGTTCTGCCCTCAGAACCGACTCAGCCGTCGTACCAAGCTTGCACCAATCAGAAACTCTCGAGCTAAGGCTACCCATAGTGCCTCTCTTCCCTACCCTTCAGATCTTGTTTGCCGCGTAGAGTTTCAGTACACGTCAGGCCATGTTCTCAAGTTAAGTGCTTTATTTTTTGATATATTTTCAATATATTTCTTCTTTTTAGCTCCTCTCTCTAATATTTCTTGGTCATTTTATATTCTTATACCAAATTTGTGACTATCTGTGTGTGAGTGCTGTTTTTACCTATTTGTTATTTCTTCATTACCATAGTTGGTATAGACCCCTTCTTTCCCTCGTAACTCTGGTAACTCTTAAATACCATTGTTGGTATTTTTCCCCCTTTCTTTTTCTTTCTTCTTCTTCACCCCTTCTGAGTATTTCTCTTGCTACCATCGTTGGTACGCTTAAAAAAAAAAAAAAAAAACTAACTTGATTTCACTGTTGTTATGTGTGTGTGGGTGATAATGTGAATGGCAGTTCATTTTGTAGTTTACCCAACAATGGCTGAGAAACAAAAAGGTACTATTGGATGTAAGCATTGTGAGAAATGTGGCAGAAAGATGCCCAAATCCGATGGGCATCTTTCCTTGCATTTAGAAATTCAGCCTCTGTACAAGCTCTGTATGCAGAACATCACAACAAATTGATCCTAAAGGGGTTGTTAAAAACTCCCTTTTCAGAGGCTTTGTCTGAGGTGAAGGTATAAAAGCCTCCTAAAAAAAAAGTGAAAAAGAGGAGCCACTCAGTCCCAGCATCTCCTCAGTCTCAGGAACCAAAATCATCCAAAGGCCATGTTTCCATGAAACAGACTAAACAATCGAAATCAGGACCAACAACCATCACAGCACTGGAATCTATTCTTATGAAACTAACTAAAGTTACCATGGTACCAATCCCCTCACCTGTACCTCTGACCCTCTTGGCACCAACAATAGTTTCCCCTGTAAAACGGCTACTCCCCCCCCCAACACAAACTTTTGGTCAACAAACCATGGTGCCGAAGGTCAAATCCATAGCCAGGACTCGATATTCCCCACCTTTTGACCCGTTTGTAGGTCAGCAGCTCAGTCCCTTTATTGATCATCCAGAATCTCTCTCGGGGATGTCTATTCCTTCCACCAGGAGCCTTTTGGAGCTTGATGTAGCTAGAGTAGTGGATCAGCTCTTGGCAGCCAGAGGTATTCTTACCCCATCTAGGATCTCCCTCCCATCTGGAGCCAAAGTGTTTTCTCCCAGGATTCCAACTTATCTTCCTCCTTCAACCTCCCCACAGGATTTGGAGGCCTCGATGCTGATGCCTCTCCTGATGTCAGCATCTTTGGTATCGATGGTGGATCTCACCTTGGTTCCAGAACCTACCTTGTGGACCTCGGCTCAGTCAGAGCCGAACCTGCCATAGGACTGTGACTTGGCTGCCAACTCCAGAATCCCTAATACGGCATCATTTTCTTCCACTACACCTTCTATGGTTCTGGTTACTTTGACAGTTCCTAGTCCTCTCATGGCTCCTTCTCTGGAGGCAGGCTCAATGGAGCAGGGTGTGACCCCAGTTCCAAGGCTATCTTTCTCATTTCTGGTCTCCAATCCCTCTTCAGGTGGGCCTGCCTTTCAGATTATGGAGAGAGAGCTCACCTCAGCAGGCTCACAGTTGCACCTACTCCGTCGGAATGTCATATCTATGTATCCTCTGTCTCACAGTTGTCACAGTCTACTACATTGGGAGAGCAGGCATGGGAGCAGCAAGACATCCTATCGCAGGGTACCCTCTCTTCGGAATCCTCCTCAGAAGTCCCCCCTGATGAGCTATTACATAAGAATCATGCAAGAGGAAGCACATTGATTCTCCAGAAGAATCTCTCACTGAGGATGCAGATGACAATGAAGGGGAAGGGTCCCCTCAGTCACCCCCTAAAGATGTCTCCCTTGGAGACATCCTAGAAACCTTAAAGCAGAGGGGTGACTGGAAGCTCACCAACCCTTCTTCTGAGGAATCTGTTTTCTTGCAGGCTTTCCATGCCCAACCTTCTACTTCCTGGGTGACCCTGCCTGCAGATGAGTTAGTCAAGCTTATCATGCAATGTGCTTGGAAGTACCCTGACAGTACTGAACCAGTTCCCTGGAGACTTGACAAAATTCACTCTTCCCCCAGAGGATCAACTCCACTGGCCCCATGGTTTAGCGGTAGACATTATGGTGGTGACGGCAGCCACAAAGAAGGAACTTGCAGAGGAGAGACCTACTGTCCATCCTCCAAACCGAGAGTCTTGGACGTTGGATAGATTAGGGAACTGTGTCTATGCTTCAAAGATCTTTGCCATGGGGTCGTTGAATTGCTTAGCACATTTCACCTGTCTTCAAAGGGACCTGATCACTGAGCTCTCAGGAACCCTAGCAGGAGCTGTGTCTGATGAGGTACGTGATAAGGTTGCCTTCCAGCTTAAGACCCTAGAATCCATCTCTAACTTGTCCATGCAGTTGATTGCACATACAACCGAAGAGGTAGCCAGAGCAGTGGGTGCAGGCATTGACATGAGATGTTACGCCTGTATGCACTTTGTGACTTTGTGGACCCCTTCAAGTCTTCCTTTGTCAAGGCTCATGTTGATGCTTCCTCATTGTTTGGCCCAAAAGTTAAAGACACATTAGCTAGGTGTGAAAAAGATGGAAAGACCCTTTCTGCTGTGGGCATATGTTTTTCCACTCCTCAAAGACCCTTTTCTGGGAATCAGAGGAGTGGAATGATATGCTTCAGGAAGTCCCAAGGGCCTTTTCAGGGCACACATGGCAAGTTTTCTCCCTGGGGCAGAGGGGGGATCTCATCAGTAAAATGCCCCTCCTGTGGCAGAGGGGGCTCATGCAATCAGGGCTCCAGAGATTCTTTCTCTTGGCAACCCTATCAGTGCTCCTGAGGAGCAGCCCAATTGCTTACCTCTGGAGGCAGTCAGGGGAAGATTCTCTCTGCACCAGTTAGCTTGGCACTCAGTAACATCAGATTCCTGTGTGCAGACAATAATTACCAGAAGTTACCATATCCCCTTCGATCTTTATCCAAGGCCACAAAGGTGAATCCCTGACCTTCCACCCAGTCAGAGGATTCAAAAGCTGCTCAAGAAAAGAGTAATCCAAACAGTCCCACCAGGCCAAGTCGGATCTGGATTTTACTCAAGATTCTTTTTAGTGCCAAAAAAGACAGGGGACTGGGGGCCAATTCTGGACCTCAATATATTGAACAAGTTTGTCAGACAGACAAAATTCCAATGGTCAAAGTTCAGTCTATTCTTCCCGTTCTGGAGAAAGATGATTGGATGTGCTCAATAGATATTTAGGATGCGTAGTACCACATAAAGATGGACAAACACTCCAGAAGATACCTCCGCTTCTGGCTGGGAGCCAGTCATTACCAATTTCACGCACTTCCCTTTGGTGTCACCACAGCCCTCAGGGTGTTCACCAAATGCACAGCAATAGTAGCAGCTCATTTGAGACTGCAAGGATTCTGGGTGTTTCCCTATTTAGATGACTGGCTCCTTACCGCCCTCACCAGGCATCTACTGCTTCATGCCCTATACTACATTCTAGAACTGGCAGAGTTCTTAGGCATTTCAACAAACAAAGAAATGTCAAAACTGGTGCCCACTCACAGTATAGAATTTATCGGAGTGACATTCGACACAAGATCCTGTGTGGTTGCACTATCTCTTCACAGACTGCAAAGGTTAAGCTCACAGCTCCAAGTGATACTCTCTCAAGACATAGTCCCAGCTTGCTTAGTCTTACTACTACTAGGGACACTGGCAGTTGCAATCACCCTAGTTCTCCTGGCGAGGTTCCACATGAGGCTGCTTCAGTGCCTCCTAGTGTTACAGTGGTCTCTGTTGACACTCTGCTGTGTTTTTAGCATTTTTTGTATGCTTTCAATAAAATATTGGTTCCGACATTCGTGGCTCCAGCAGTTTTTGGCAATTTTCTTCTTTCTTGGTTTTTAAGCCAAATAATCCCAGTTTTTGTTTGTCTCTGTTGACACACACCATGTCTTATCCTATCTACATAAAAAATCAAAGCAAGCAGGATCTAAATTGGTGGATGAAGCCAGAAGAGGAGTTATGGAATCACCCCTTTTCACCCACTCAGCCCTAGGCCATAGTGACCACGGATGCATCTTTGATGGGGTGGGGCATTTTCAGGGAAAGACAGTCCAAGGCACTTGGTCCCCCTTAGAGGCCTATTTGCATATCAATTGCCTAGGACTGAGGGCAGGGCTTTTAGCACTGCCAGCATTACAATCTGCCCTTCCATTGGGGAAAATTGCTATCCAATAAGACAACATGTCATCCCCTGGTACAGCAACAAACAGGGAGGAACCAAATCCTATCTGTTATATCAGGAAGCCCTGAGAGTATGACAATGGACGATTGCTTACAACCGCTTTCTGATAGCAATGCAAATTCCTGGGAATTCCAACATGATTGCGAACAAACTGTGCAGATAAAGTCTCCTGCCTCATGAGTGTTGTCTCAATCCCATAGTAACAATGGAGATCTTTTGTCGTTGGGGTCAGCCTTGCTGCAATCTGTTTGTGTCTCCCATGAACCACAAATGTAGCAGCTACTTTACCCTAATCCTCCCTCAGGGGAGTCCCCGAGAGATGCTCTTCTGCATGCTTTATGCCTTCCATCCCTTTCCCTAATACCCCAGTTTTTGAAGAAAGCACAATGGTTGAGAAGCAAATTGATCCTCATTGCACCTTATTGGCCCCGTCAAGTCTGGTTCCCCTTCTCTGGCCTCACCTAGTTTACAGTGCATGGACTCTGGACCCAACTCCAGGACTGCTGTCTCATCCACAGGGGCTGGTCCATCCCAACCTACAAAGTCTCAACTGACGGCTTGGTACCTCCACTTTTAGTAATTGCTAGGCAGAATAATCTATCTTCTGCAGTACAAAAGATACTTCAGGCTTCCCAGAAACCATCCACCAGGAATCTTAGCAAACAGAGCAGATTTGTGATCTGGTCTCAAGAAGAAGGAGTATCAACAATACTCAAATCAGGAGCCTCAGCTTCTACTATCAGAGTCCATTTAGTGGCTATTTCAAATTTCCATAATGACTTTGATGATTTCTCCTTGATATCTCACCACCTTTGCAAAACCTTTCTAAAGGGAGTTATGCATTTGAAGCCACCTTTTAAAGAGCCCATTGAACCGTGTAATTTGACGTTAGTCTTACAAACTTTGATCCATCAGCCCTTTGAGCCAGCAGCCACCCCTGATATCAAATTTTTATCTAGGAAGACCTTATTCCTGGTAGCCATCACTATAGCCAGGAGAATATCAGAATTGTAGGCTTTGTTTGTAAAGTGCCCATACATCATTTTTCATAAAGAGTATCCCTTAGGACTAATGCATCCTTTTTACCCAAGGTTGTCTCAGACTCAAATATTAACCAATCCATTGACCTGACAGTTTTTTTCCCAAAATTTTCAAACAAAGGAGAATATGTTTGCATTTGTTGGATGTACACAGATTATGTTTTAGTTAGATAGAATGAAATCATTCAGGAAATTGGACCAACTGCTCCTGTCTTTTTCAGGTACTCGACTAGGGAAACCAGTTTCCAAAGTCACCTTGTAGGAATGGTTGAGAGATTGCATCACCTTTGTTTATCATCAAAATAAAATGAGACTATCAGCTATTCATTCTAGAACCTCCATGGATGATATTTGCACAGCAGCTACTTGGATACCCCTCATACCTTTATCACTCTTTACAAATGGAATATGGTCCCTAGGGGAAGGGCAACCTTTGGTTCTATGGTGCTCAGAAATATCTTTCCATTGGGCCTCCCGGGACATAAAGTAGCTAAGGACTCTGTCGCAACTGTCATGAATGAAGGAAGATTGACAACATCCGATAAAGAAGTTATGTTCTTACCATAACCTTCTATCTGTGTTGTCGATCTTCATTCATTCATGACATCCCACCCTCCTACCTCCTTCAAAGACTCATGGAGGTTCGGAACTAGTCTTGGCTCTGTAGTAGGGCAGTTGCTCTGACAATGCTTTGCTTTCTATTTCTATGGGAAAATTCAATCTAAAGGGAAGGGAAGAGAGGCATTGTGGGTAGCCTTAGATAGAGAGTTTCTGGCTGGCGAGAGCTTGTTACAACAGCCGAGTAGGTTCCAAGGACAGAACCGAAACCCAACTGTCAAGAATAAATGAAGATTGACAACACAGATGGAATGTTATGGTAATAACATAACTTCTTTTTTACTCAGGGCAAAGATGCCTCCATGAACCTATGCCAAGAAAGAAATCATAAGCAATTCCAAGCAAAGGCTTATGTGCTCCCTCAATAATATAGACAGTTGAAGATGTGCAAAAATATTTGACAACATCTGATTCCAAAAAGAATCAGAGGACTTTCTACCCCAGAATTTAAGGCATGTGTAAATTAGTGGAGCTTATCTATTACATTGGTAATGTTTCCTGTTAGGCTTCATTATAATTTTGGCAACTGTACCTTACAATAGTAAAGTGGAATGTTACTACTGGAATGTTGTAACTTAAATCACAGCATATATAATAGTAATTAGGAGTATTTTTGTATGATGTAAGCATGGCCCTGTGTTCAGGTAGAGGGGGTATGAGTCATTCATTCATTATTAATTAATTAATTAATTAATTCATTCATTAATTAATTAATTTTCTTATGTACTTATTTAGTATTGCAAGATCAGGTAGCAGGATTGCTATAGGATTACGGAGTTTAAAACATAAAAGTCTGCTTTTATAAGTTGTAATTGTTGACCTTCATTTTTGGATACACCTTAGTATGACTCGTAAGACAAAGGAAATTCCAACTTTACTTATTAGTATACTTTGTGGGAAGAAATATGACCTATTTAGTTTCTGAAGTGAGACTTTCCTGACTCTGCTGATTTCTGTTTCTGATTTTATCAGCACAGTGAATATCCTCTCTCATTGTGCTGAAATATTGGATTAAGCTGGAATTATAGTTTGTCATTCATAAGACGCTATCATGTTTTTTCCAAGGATGGGTGCAGAAATGTCCTGAATTATATTTAGCTTTGCAGGATTTGATAAAGTCAACAGAACTCAAACACATTGTTGTTAGGCTAACTCATCTCTTTGTATAAAATAAGTCAGTTTTCTTTCTGCCTGCCTAATACCTGTCATGGGTCATGGGGCATCATTATGCTCTGTTTTATAAAGGCAATGTACTTTTTAGCATGTTTCATTTTTGAATCAGTTGTTGAATAGTATGTGGAAATATTTCAGTAGCTGTAATTATTCTGAATGTTATACTTTTGTACCCCATGAGGTTACTATGGGTTTTGAAGGCATACTATGTTTACATTTGTGATGGCAGGAGGTACTGCCAGCCATGCCAGGAAGAGCAGGGCAGTGGATACATGACTTGTGCCAGCACAGGTAGCTGGAATTTTGTAAATAATTGTATGTTATTTGTATATCAAACTGGTTTGTACAGATGCTAATGTATTTGTCAGGTTTGCTTGTGTTAAAATGTATTGACAGTGCATCCTGCTGGAATGACAAAAAATGTACATGTATTATTGTAGCTGAATTAAATGTATATGTTTTAATAGATGATACTGGGACAGCAGAGGTTACTCAATTAGCTTACTTAAAAAAAATAAAGGAAATGTAAATGAGCTATTAAACCATTAAAATGGTACCCCGCAGTGCTGAATAGGATCAGAGATAGTGGGTCTGGAAGTAGCCTTTGTTTATTAGCTCAGTAAAAAGAGGTGAAGCCCCAGGCACTGCCATAAAAATTTAAATATGTATTGTAGCCATCTAAGCTAAACTCCTGTCTCAGCTTCAAAGGGGATACTGTGAGAACCTATGGTCAGGGAGTACTCTCTGTTTATTGAGTATTCAGTTTTGGGGAACCTGATTAGAAAGACTGCTCTCATATTTCATTGTGTCTTGCTCTATCAAGTAGGTTATTAGGGAATAGTAATTCGCCTAGATTCAGTCAGGAATATAGTGAAGCTTAGTTTAAAGATTATTTTTCTTTATTTGTATGAGTCTGACAATCAGTGTTATTTGCAATATTTCCTGTGATTTGAACTCTGTGGTTTACTGTAAATACATATTTTCAGATTTCCTATGAACCAATGCTCTTTTATTATTTATTATTAAATATATTTAAAACTTTTATTGTGGCTGGTTCTTTTAGAAAGTATCTAACCTTGGAAAGTGCTTATATTTATTTGGTGACACCATGTGGGCCACTCCAGAAGGCCCAGCTGTCTTGGTCAGCTACTACCATTTGCATTAGTAATAATATTACACAGTGTAATTGGATACTCTTTTTAAGACTCTTATAGTAACCAACTGGTGGCAGTGAATCTACCTTATATTCTGGGCAAAGTTGGTAGAGCGAGTAATCTGTGCCAGCCTTCCCCAAGTGTGTTTGTGTGTGTGTGTGTGTGTGTGTGTGTGTGTGTGTGTGTGTGTGTGTGTGTGTGTGTGTGTGTGTGTGTGTGTGTGTGTGTGAAGTAAATGTCAAGCAGTGGTTTTGCAGTGTCAGCGGGGTGGCTTATTGGGACCTGGGGAGTGACAGATAGAGACAACCAGACCACAGGCTGAGTGTGTGCCATGTGTGTTCTTAAGGGAAATTGTGCTTGATGCACAGAGGTCTGTATCTGGAAATACTGAGTTTATCCATTTGTATTCCAAGTGCAGATCCCTGTCCAGTGTCATTGGTGAGGATTCAGGCTCTTTGATTGCTGGCTAAGTGTGACAACCTTACAATATTCATAATATGATTCTGTCTGGAGATATTGTCACATCAGAACTAGCTTAGACAATACATTTGTATCACTAAATAAACTGATAATGGCATCATCTACTGGTGTGGGATGACTTTTTTTCATTACCATTTTATTTTCAGTGCTTGTGTCAACATATATTCTGTCATCAGAAAGTTTTTTTTTTTTCACTTGGTGGTATAACTATGAGTAAAACCAATGGAGTATGGTCTCATTCACACTTATATCCACCTCTAAGAGTTTTTCTAAATTCTTTACTGGCCTTTACATTTCATTGGTGGAAAAGAATCTTTCTGTGTAGCTGAACTATATCACCCACTTTATGTTCCATATACATTTTTTTCTAGTATCATCTGAGTCTGACATTATTGCTAGACATGTCTTCTTGTTCTTATAACCACTTGTCTAGCCATTGTGAATTGTTGTGAATGTCCTTTATCACATCATATAAATTATGTATCATATAATTAGTGGTTTGGTTTTGGGATAGATCAGTAAGTCCTTTCCCTTCTAGCACATTGAAAGGGCTGTCTATATTCATCACATTCTACCATTTCTGACAAGCAATACATTTGCTGAGTTGCATGCAAATACCTTGTATTTATCTTGTCAAATGTTGGGATTGTAGTTGCTGTGGGATTGTTTGGTCTGGCATAGTATCATGATGCTGGTAAGTCCATGAGCATTTTCATTTTCTAGTTCTCTATTATTACTTTTATTTCAGGCTTCATTGTCCAGTTGTCTTTAATTATAGTATAATTTCCCTTTTTTAATCACTATTATTATTATCTTTTATACAAATTATCATACAAATTATCAAACATAAAAAACTCTTTGGCTCTCTAGTTTCAGCCATAAACAAATACAATATATTAAACAACAATCAATCTAGAGAAGAAAACTTAATAAGATACAACCTTCATATTTATATAACATCTTTAAATGTTCATAATTTTTGGTGGTGCATAAAGGCCGTGACTATGACACAGGTAACCAAAGTTGAACTAGCATCTTGGGTGTTTGTTGGAACTATCAGAATGGAAGAGGAATGATGAGGTATTGGCTGTGTCTCCTCTTCCAGGGGATGGTGGAGGGAGCATGGTATCTGGCTTGCAAGGCTTTGTGGCGATATTGGGGATGAAATAAAAGCTGTTGGTATTGCAGGGACATTACTCATGTGGCACAACTGCATGCCCATCTGATGACATCAACCCTATCAATACGCAATATAGATTGAAGTAAAAAAACTCCTTGCATGATAGCTCCTCATTTGCTTGATCTCACTCACAGCACATGGTGGCTTGCAACCCTTAGACCTGCAGAAGGGTGACTTGGCACTGCCCATATGTACAGGCTTTCACAGCATGGGTCAAAGTATGTGGAGGGGAGCCCCATGGCTCAGAGAACTGAGAGGAAGGGACAATATGGTAGATGGAAGTAGACAGACTAGATATCAGAAATGCAAAAAGAAAAAAATCTGTACTGACTCACTTCCTTTTGAAGACATTCAAAGACAGTCTGCAAACTTAATATATCTGCCAGCTAAATTCACATTTCTGTTACATACTATACCTTACAACTGATATAGATAACTTAATTAAAGTGTCAGTAAACAAGTTACCTGAAATTACAAAGCACCTCATGTTAACATCATTCAGCACCTAGTTTTAATTAGTCACTTTTATTATCAAATGGGTAAACATTTTTTTCAATAAAATACACAGAATCAAGCAATCATTCACTGTAAAACTGAAAAATGGAAAATGTGGAACTCCAAATCATTTTTACTTTGAGACTTATTATCAATGAACCTTCAAATATCTGACTGTAATTGAATCCTATCTGTAGACTAGGTGCTATGCTCATAGATTCATAGGTTCATAGGTTGGTATTAGGCTATCGGCCTTAGGGCTATACAAGCCTAGCCATAACAATTCCCTGGCTATTTCTTCCCACAGTATTTACTTCCCTGGACCCGTCTGGCAGGGTGACTGACGTGATCCCCGGGGTGAATTTCCTATCTCCCATCCAATCATCAAGGTTCCTTTTAAAGAGGGCCAAAGAGGTGCTCTGCTTGACATATATGGGCAGTCTATTCCAGAGTCTGGGGAGTCTCTGGGTCAGGAACCTATCCCTTCAGCATGTTTTGTTCATTGTGATGACAAGGTTTAGATTCCTGAAGTGTATGTCTCTGAAGGACTGGGATTTCTTTAAGTGTAGCATGTCCAACAGCTCTGGGTTTGACATGACCTTGTATGTTAAGCAGATATTGCCTCTGAGTAGACGATATGCTACAGAGTATAGGTGGAGTTTTTTTAGATGGTCAGCATAGGGCATCTGCTTTAGGCATGTGATTCATTTAGTGAGGTATTTCTGCATCCTTTCTAGTTGTTGCAGATGTCTTGAGAGGTGCATACGAAATGGGGCATCGTATTATATAATGGGTCTAATGAGGGATGAGTACAGTAGAACAATGACCTCCTTTTTTCTGAATGAAAAGCCCTTAGTGATGAGGTGTGCCACAAAGAAGGATTTCCTGACTGTTGTGGTGATGTGGTTATTGAAGGTGAGACCACTGTCCACCTGTGTCCCTACGTCTCTTATCACACTTTCAGTGTTTAGGGTACTGCCACCTATGTGGTAATTCATGGGTACATGTTTTTTTTCCCAAAGGGGATAACTATACATTTATTGGCACTGAGCTTGAGCCCATGGCTCTGGTACCAAGCATCTGTTTCTGTAAGGCCCTTTTGTAGAATATCCACCTCATTTGGGGCTTCAATAATGGCTCCCAGTTTGCAGTCAACTGCAAACTTTGTTAGCCAGAGTCTCTCAGTGCTGGCCTGTACTTCAGAGAAGTAGATGCCAAACAAGAGCGGTGCCAGGACTGAACCCTGTGGTATTCCACTTGTCACTTGTCTGGAGCTGGATTTGGAGTCGGCTACTTTTACAGTGTGGGTTCTGTCAGTAAGCCAGTTGGCAACTCATCGAGTGATGTAGGGATTAATGTCCAGCTTAGTAAGTTTATCTATGGTTCCAGAATGGGGGATGGTGTTGAAGGCCTTGGCAAGGTCCAGATAGGCTGTGTGGACCACCTTACCCTTATGCACAGCTCTGAAGACTAATTTGAAGAAGCCAATCAGGTTCAGGAGACAAGATCAGCCCTTCATGAACCCAAACTGCATGGGGTCCAGTGTTTGAAGGTTGCCAATGTCTTTGTTTGTAAGTTCCATGATAATACGTTCCATGGACTTGCAGATCAGGCTCGTTAGGCTCGTCAGACTGATGGGGTGTTAGTTCCTGGGATCCAAGGTGGATCCCCCCTTGTGGAGTGGGATAACTGTAGCTGTGCGCCACTCAGCGGGCATGAAGCCTGAGGTGAGGCTATGATTAAGCATGACACTTAGGTGAGGTGTCAGTTCATTTTGCAGTTCATGTAGCATACAGCCTGGATGTCGTCTGGTCCCATGGATGCTGTAGTCTTAGCTTTGGAGAGTGCGTTTTTTACCTGTGTGGCCATTATTACTGGAATTTGGCAATCTTTCGGTATTGAGATGGGCCCTTTAGGGGGTGAGAGGGGGATGAAGTTTGCACTGAAACGATCTGCCAGAATATTGGCGGTATCCTTGGGATCAGTATATTCAGTGCCATTCTGTTGTAGCTCAGAGCAGATCTGAGCATTGCCATTTAGATTCTTGTCATAGCTATAGAATGCCTTGTGTTTGTCTTTGGAATCTTTGGCAATTTTATTTTCGTAACCAGCTTTGGAGGATTTTATGAGGGATCTCAGCTCCTTACTGAGGTGGGCAAGGGTATTTTTTACATCTTGGGATTTTCCTCTTTTCTGCAACAGTTTCTTCCTTTTGCTGTAAAGTTTATTTATGGCATGGGACCACCAGATTGGCTTCCTTTTTTTTTTTTTGGAGGAGAGCATCTTGGTTCTATTGGGGAAGGCACGATTCATGCACATGTAGATATGCTCATACAGTGACTTAGTGTAGTATTCAGCAGTCGAACTTTCAGTTCCCTTCTGCATGAGTGTCATGAAGTTTGTCACTTCTGACTTGAGTAGCATGAAGTTGGCTTTGGAGAAGTTTTTTATGGAGGTTTCCTTACGGGGAGTGGGGGTGGGATGTAGATGTCAAGGGTGATTAGCTTATGGTCAGACCTGACCAACAATGGGGTGACCATAGGTGTGGAGCATTGATTTCCCATGTTGGTAATGACCAAGTTTAGAATATTGAACCCCCTGGTCGGACTAAGGATTAGTTGATCCAGAGTGTTGGAATTTATGAATTCCAAGAACTGTTGGGCAAAGGTGTTGGTACACAAGTAGTTTTCCCAGTTAATGGCAGGGTAGTTGAAATCACCCAGTATTAGGGTGTTTGGCTGTATCTTAATATTTTCCAGTATGTTTAGAAAGGTGTAGTGAGAATCTTGGGGCATGGTGGGGGATCTGTAGCAAGCTACAATTTGGATTGCAGTCTTACTTAGTGTTCATTGCACCTGGAGAATTTCATATGCATTGTTTTGGGCAACTAGCCTGGTGTTGTGAATATCCTTGGTGAATATGGACACTCCTCCACCTTTAGTGCTTTGGTCCTGGTTTGGTGGCCGAAAAGTGTGGTAAGAGTTATAGCCTGGCATTGCAGGGGTGCTCTCTGGAGCTTTGAACCAGGTCTCAGTTACTGCACAGATATCAATGTTCTCCATTTGTAGGAGTGCCTCGAGAGAGTGCATTTCGAGGTTTAGACTTCTAGCACTGAGTAGCATTACCTTCAGATTTTGCATGCTTGTACCTGTTACAGTGGTGGTTTTGTCCTTTGAAATTTGCCTACAAAGGCACTATAGGGATGGCAAGAGCCTTAGCCAGTAACCTGAATCCCAGGGGCAACAGGTGCAGACTATCTCTGGCAAAGAGTCTACTTTATAACAGTGAACAATCATAAGATCAAATGCTGTTATATCGACCCCTTAAAGTTGAAAACTAAAAATAGTGAACAACCAGAACAGTGATTTCTTTCCCAGAGAAAGAAGTCACTGGGCCGGGTGTCCAGGTGGTGCTGTTTCCTCCGCGGTAGTGCGATCTTGGAGTTGGTATATTTAAGTAGGGGAGTGTGGGGGGGTGAAGCCCCCCATTTAAAACAGTGTGTTTTATTATTATTATTATTTTTTTTTTTTGGGAACAACGATTTCTTTCCCCGGGAAAGAAATCACTGTCCAGGTTGTTCACTCATTATAGTTTTTGACTTTAAAGGGTCAATATAACAGCGTATAATCTTTTGATCATTTACTGTTAAAATATAGACCCTCTGGCAAAGCATCATGGTCTGGCGATCATGTCATCCCAGGCAGACAGATACTGGATCCCCTTTGAATGACACCAGAAGCTTAGCCAATTGTTGAAGTCAATCATTTTGTCCTTATACTGTGGTATCATTCTGGGTGAAAGCAGGATGCTACTCAGGGCTAGGGTTATACCTGCCTGGGCCACATGATCCAAGAGCTCTTCCATGTCTCTTTTCATGTAGTCCAGGGAGGTATGTTTCAATTCATTCACTGCAAAATGGACAACGACAGAGTCATATTTGTACTTGTTGTGGAGTGACTTGAGTGCATGCATTATTTGGCAGATCCTGGCACCCGAAAGGCAGCTGACTGTAATTTTCTCCTTGTTTAGCCTGGTGAGTGGGACATCAGTGTGCCTGACTATACAGTCACCTATGACTAAAGTGTTGGGTACGTTATCTTGCCTTAGGGGCTGTTGTTTGGTGGCACACTGGTGTTGTGAGCTATGTGACACTTTGGTTGTGATTGGTGTTTGTTTGCGTTTCAGCTTCGGAGGTCCTTGTT
Source organism: Protopterus annectens (assembly GCF_019279795.1). Taxonomy (NCBI): domain Eukaryota; kingdom Metazoa; phylum Chordata; order Ceratodontiformes; family Protopteridae; genus Protopterus; species Protopterus annectens. Next base: position 464,403,211 of record NC_056746.1, read on the forward strand.
GCTTGGGCATGTTACTGCTAAGGGCCTCCACACATGTGGGTTTAGTGTTGCTATGTGTGGGTGTTGGTGGTGTGGGTTTAGAAGGGCTATGTGTTGCTTGAGGTATAGTGCAGATGTTAACCTTCTCCTCTTGACCGTCTAGCACAATCTTGGGTGGAGAGAACTTTGCTTCCAGTTTGGCTATGTAAGTGCATCTCTTGCAGGTTGTAGCATTGTGTGCTAGGAGGAAAGGGTTGTCTGTGTACATGAGGCAATTGCTGCATTGCCCCATTATGCCCAGATTCACCAGGTGGGCAGGAGAAATCACCAGAAGCTGACCCTTGGACATGCCTGGTTTGGTGCTTTTTTTTTTTTATATAAAGTACAAGAGCTGTTTTTCCTTACCTTAGCCAGGTACTTTGCAATTATAGGCTGTTTAGTGCCTATGATTAATGTGTCCTTGTTAACAAAGAGAGTTGAGTGCTTGTATCAGTTTAAGACTTCCTAGTGCTTTCCAGCAGGTTTTAAAGCAAGTGCTAGTCACATGGATGCTTAACGGTAAGATGAAAAAAATGGTTTATCCTAAATACTGCAGTGTGTGCTAGAGGAGTTAGATGTGAAAGTAGGTAACTTAAGTTTTACCTGTCTAAAAAGTTAAGTTTTAGTGGAGAGTCACTATTTTTAAAACAGCAAGATAGATTGAAAGGGGGTGGTCACTTTTGTATTCTGGTACTATGGAATACAGTAGGATGGCCAATAAATGTAAATAGTTAAAGTGGAATGATTTCACAAAATGATAATTTTGTGCTTACTCACACAAACCAGTAAAAATAGAGAGAAAATTAGATATATGGTCAAATTAACATAAGGGGAAGGCAACTAGAAAGACATTGGTGTTTAAGAACACTACAGTAACCGGGTGGGAGTGTGGGGAAAAAAATTCTGCCTGACTCACAAGAGACACAGCTGTGGTCTCTTTTCAAGTTTTAATATGCAGTTAAAAGCAGAATACAAGTAAAACACAAGGTAAATAAAACAAATCACAGTATTCAAAATAGAAAAAGGCAATAAAGTAATACAAAAAATAAAAAGCAAACTAACCCTTCCCTCACAGCAAAGTGTAGCAGAGTCTGGATGAGCCTTTCTAGTAAAGCTCTGAAATGTTTTATTTTACTCCTTAAACAGAAGGTTTAGTTCCTAGCTCCACTCCCTCAGTGCACAGATGATTAACCTTAACTGACCTGTTCTATTGACCTCTACTAATTTCTGCCTGACTCACAAGAGACAGAGCTGTGGTCTCTTTTCAAGTTTTAATATACAGTTAAAAGCAGAATACAAGTAAAACACAAGGTAAATAAAACAAATCACAGTATTCAGAATAGAAAAAGGCAATAAAGTAATATAACAAATAAAAAGTAAACTAACCTTTCCCTCACAACAAAGTGTAGCAGAGTCTTAGTGAGTCTTTCTAGTAAAGCTCTAGTAAAGGTGTCTCTACATTTTTCCATATCAAAGTCTAAGCCTTTCATTTTACCCTTAATACAGCCCATGGGCAATTGTCAAGTTAGTAAACATTTGCCCTCCACACAGAAGAAACACCTTCAATTGTTGTTGTTGTTGTGTCTTTCAGCTTTTCCCGGTTAGGGGTCGCAGATGGAAAAGTCATTTTAATATTTTTCTTCAATGGCATTTTTTCATAACTTATGTAAATTGTGATGTCCTTACATTCACCTCTGCAGTATTGATCATGTATGGGATTCCCTGCTGTGGAAGCCTGACATCTGGCCCGGCTATCAAAGCCTACTTTTGCTTTAAGGTATGCTGAACATCACCCAAATGCTCCTCACGTAGCATATAGAATAAAGGTGACATTCAGGCGTACCATCTTCAGAACTTCGTTACCTCCAGTCCGAATGCTATTTCTAACCATTCGTTTGTTTGCATCCATTTTCTGACATTTTTTACTGCATTTTTGTTTTCCGGTGATTGCTTCTGTTTGCTGAAGTCTGCACCATTACAGATAAGTACCCAGTTGAGGTTTTGTTCTTTTCCTTGAATTTTGTTGTGCTGTTTGGTGTTAATGTCATCCAGGAAGGATACATGCTAGTGTGGGAGACATATTCCTCATAAAGACCACCACGACCTTTTTTGCATAAAAGCTTCTCACGACCATACATCTTGTCCAATTTGTCAGGTGTTCATCTCAAAAACCCATCATAGTAGGCTTTCTTCCCTTTCATTGTATTTTGAGAACCAGTATCTTAAGCTTCTTGTTAAAGATACAATGGAAGGAATTTCCTGCCCCATGGGTCAGCTGTCAGGGAAGAAGAAGGTGAACAAGGTAAGGCTGGGATCTTCTGCTGTCCAGCCTCTGCCAGGTGTTTCTCCCAAGGTTGTTACAAACTCAGAGGCTTACCTGGTTGTGTTGTTGGATTTCTCTGCAGTGACTGAGTTCAACACTGCCGAGGATCTGGTGGGCAGCATGTCTAACAAGGTTTTGCAGGCATCTGTTTTGGACATTCAGGGGGAACCATGGTTGATTATTTCCAAGGGATCAAGGGGAAGTTCTGCAGATTTTTCTTTGGGAAGAAGTTCCTACTATGGTTGTCGAATGCCATCCTGAGTCAGAGCCTTCTCAGTTTTCTAGGGCGGATGTTCCCTTAAAAAAGCTAACGGAAAACTAAACATATTTCTTCTGCCCCTATGGATCCACAAAGTGAGTGGCAGGCCTTTACTCATGTTTTGCTGTCATTAAGGCCTCCTCAAGGTGTTTCAGTTCCTGCTACTCCTTGGTCCTCTTCTACACTTAAAAGGCCCAGAGAACTGAATTCTTCTGAGGAAGACTGTGATTCTGATGAAGAATCCCTTACTTATTCTACTCCTCTCTTTTGGACTGTGGGTCAGAGGAGGAGGAATCTAATAGTCCTGATTCTCCTTCTGAGGAAATTTCTTTTGGGGTGGGATTGTGCTCAGTTCTCTGATATCCATAAGAGGTACTGAATTACTGAAGATGGAGTATCCTAAACCTGTGGCTATTCCTCCCGTTTTGGCTGCTTTGCTTGATTCTCTGCCTTCTGCTCCCAAGAAGCTTGATAGATCTTATATGGTGCCTCAGGATTGTACTTTTTTGTTCAAATGTCCTGTTGCTGACCACTCTTCAGTGTCTGTAGCCTCAGATAAGCAATCTCAATTGCTTCCTTCATCCAAGTTACTGCCTTCTGACAAGGACAGCAGAACCATGAACAGACTGGGTAAAAAGGTTTACACTTCTGCTACCCTAGCTTTTAGGCAGTTAATTATCAGACCCATATAGCTAGGTATGTGTTGGCTCTTCTTTCTCATGCTTGTCAGCTTTTTTCTGATCTGCCAGACTCTAAGAGTCTGCTGTTTCCTTGCTAGGTGCTTCCTGTCAAGTAGTTTGTCATTCTATCAAATGTAGTTATGATGCAGCTGATGCCTCTTCTAGGGCTGCTGCTTTTGGTTTAGTAATGAGGAGGTATTTGTGGCTTAGGCTTCAACCTTTACCTGATGATATTAAGGCTAAGTTGATGGATGCTCCTCTGGATAATAACTTCTGTTTGAGAGAGCAGCTACTGGTTTGTTTAAGTCTCTTCAGGACAAGGGGGAGGCCTTACAGGAGCTTAAACGTGTTTGTTTCTTCTGTGCCTAAATTTCAGACAAATTGCCCTTCTAAATCAAAACCAATCTTTGTGTATAGGCAATCTCACCCTCCTGCTAAAGGTAAAAAGGATGGTAAAAGAGCTCCTGCTGCTAAGACCACTCAGACTGCAGGGATTCAGAAGCCTTCCATTACTGACTGACCAGGTGCTGCCTGATGATCCATCTGTTCTCAGCCTCATTCCTCTTTCTCTTTGCCTTTCTCTTTCTCTTCCTATTTGGCTTTGAATCACTCAGGATTCTTGGATTCTGTCAGTCATTTGACAGTGGTACTTCATCATGTGGATATCCCATCCTCTTTTTATGGGCATTCTTCAGCCTTCTCAGGAACAACTTCCTTTTTTCCAGTGGTTCTTTGAGATCTCTTGTCTCAGGGTACTATTCAAGAGGTGCCTGTGTCCCAAAAGGAGAAAGAGTTTTATTCAAGAATGTTTCTACTGCCCAGGAAAAAGGAGATTTGAAGACAGATTCTAGACCTATCTCATCTAAACACTTTTCTGAAGGTGTCTTCCTTTCTGATGTTGTCCCTTTAGAGTATGTTTCCTCTCATGCTCCCTCAGGCTTTTCTGGTGTCTCTAGATCTCAAGGATGCTTATCTCTATGTTCTGATACATCCTCTTTTCAGGAAGTTTTTGTGTTTCTCTGTTGCTTCCTGACATTTTCAGTTTTGTGCTTTGCCCATTGGCCTTTCTACTGCCCCAAGGGTATTGACCAAATGCCTCCCTCCTGTGATTGCTTTTTGCAGGCTTCAAGGGATCCAAATATTTCCTTACTTGGATGACCTGCGGATTTAGGCATCCTCTCTGGAGATCCTTTTGCAAAATCTTCATTTTGCCATTTTTCTTCTTTAGACCCTGGGGTTCATAATAAACTTCAAAAAGTCTTCTTTGACTCCTTCTCAGGATCATGTCTTCCTGTGTTGCAGGATTCAAATGGTGCCAATGCCGGCATTCCTGCCTCCTTCAAAGGCCGTAACTCTCATTTCTTACTTTCAATCTCTTCTTCTGCTGGCTTCCATTATAGCCAAGAAGTTTCTGAGATCTCTGGGTTTCATGGCTTCCACCATTCCAATGATCCCTCTGGCCAAATTCCACATGAGAACGTTCTGGTAGTTTCTGAAGTCAGCGTGGCTTCACTGTGTGCATCCTCTAGACTTTACAATTCCTCTTTTTCCTTGTCTCAAGAAGAAACTTCTCTGGTGGATTCAGCAGTTGTTTCTGAATCCTGGTCTCCCTTTTCACCTCTCTCTTCCCTCTCAGGATCTGCTCACAGATGCTTCAGATGTGGGATGGGGAACATCTTTTGGCTCCCTGAAGGTACAGGCAGTGTGGTCACCTCATCAGCAGAAGGAGCACATCAACGTCAAACAGACGAGAGCTCTTATGCTGGTTCTTCTGGCCTTTCATCCTCTTTTTTGTCCATGGCCTCTCAACGTATATGCAGACGATACCATAGTTTTGTGGTATATCAACAAACGGGGGGGGGGGGACAAGAACTTACCTTCTTTGCTAGTTGGCACTTTTGGTATGGGATCTGGCTGTCAAGTGCAAGTGACTCTTCAGGCAGTTTATATCTCTTCAGATCAGAACATTGTGGCAGACACTCAGAGCAGGTCCTTCACTCAATCCTATGAATGGATGCTTCACAGGGATGTGTTTCTGGGTATTGTTCACCAGTGGGGTACTCCTCAAGTAGATCTCTTTGACTCCCCTCTGAACAATCAACTTCCTCTATTTTGTGCCAGAGTCCCAGGTACTCTGGTGTGGAAGGTAGATGCCCTTTAATTTTCTTGCAAAGGGATGTTTCTTTATGCAATCCCTTCACTTCTTCTCTTTCCAAAAGTCCTGTTCGAGATTCACAGGATGCTCCCAAAATCTTGTTGGTGGCTCCCTTTTTGCTGTGACAGCACTGATTCCCTCTACTTCTGCGTCTCACTAAGGGAAAACATCACAAGTTACCTCACAGGGTAGAGCTAGTCACACAAGACAAGGGATCTCTCGTCCATCTCCTCCTGTCCTCACTTCAACTGACACTATGGGTGATGGGGTTATGATTCCTCATTGACATCTTTTTTTTCTGAGGATGTGCTGCTGGTCCTGCAGGAGGCCAGAAAACCTACTGCTAGGAAATCTTACTTATCTAAATAGAAGAGATGTTCTATTTGGTGTCTGTCTCTTAACCTGGACCCACTTATCATGGATGTTCTTTTGGTTCTCTCTTATTTGTGTGAGTTGCTTAATGCTGGTTTGGCCTATTCTTCTATTAAGTCCCACTTATCAGCTGTTTCTGATTGTCGGCCTTTATCTCCACCTTTAACTTCTAGATTTGAGGCTAAGCAATTTCTTAAAGGTGTCCTTAATATCAGACCTTCCAGGAAGCCTGTTCCTCCTCCCTGGGATGTTAATTTTGTTCTGGGGATATTGACTCAGGCTCCTTTTGAGCCTGCTGTTTCAGCTTCCTTGCAACATTGTTCTTGGAAGACAGTTCTTTTGTTAGCTCTTACTTCTGCCAGATGGGTGTCTGATTTGCAAGCACTTATGGCCTGGCTGCCTTTTTTCATATTCCATGAGGACACAGTGTGCTTGCGTTCTAATCCTTCTTTTATGCCTAAGGTGATTAATGAGTTGTCACTTAATCAGTCTATTAATTTGCCTACTGTCGCTTGTCTGGTCAGGATAAAACAGATGAACGTTTGTGGGTTCTGTTCAAACAGCTTTATTATGTACAAACACATCAGGACTGAGGCTTAATAACTTTAACTTAGCTAAACTTATAAACAAACTAGCTATCACATTCATACATGCTCACTCTCTGGCTGCATTCTCAAAATGGTAGTGAAGCTGGAACGTACTTGTTATTTATATGTACATGCTGTCCTTGGAAATGCTTCTTAAAGGTACAACACACACTCTCACATACACACACACACACACACACACACACACACACACACACACACACACACACACACACACACACACACTATTCTACACCTACTTTTTTCCCTCCTCTCCGCAATCTGACAGTAAGAGGGTGCTGCATACTTTGAACATGCATAGACAGCTCAAATCTTATTTGGATAAGACTAAATATACCAGAAAATCTGATCAGTTGTTTGTTTCCTTTCATCCTAGGTCTTTAGGATTAGCTGTTTCCAAACAAACTGTTTCTACATGAATTTCAAATGCTGTTTCTTTTTGTTACACCTTTCATGTCAAGAGCCTTCCTTTTTCTGTAAAGGCTCATTCTACTAGAGCTGTGGCTTCTTCTGGTGCTTTTTTCAAGGGCTTAGACACTAATTCTATTCTTGAAGCAGCTACCGTGACTTCTGTGCATACTTTTACCAAACACTACAAATTGGATGGTATCTCCAGAGCTAGAGCTGGATTTGCTAATGCCATTCTTCACAGCTTCTTAGAGGGCTCTAATTCTGCTTCCTCCTCTCAAGTTTCTTCTTGAGCTTTGGCACACTCCAGTACATAATGAATACTGCAGCAGTGAATGTAAGGACCGAGTACAGTTGTGTAAAATCTTACCATAACAGTAGATGTCCTTGTCTTCACTGCTGCAGTATTAACTCCCTCATTCCCCTAGTATTTTTCCTTCATGGATGTGCAGATTTTCCTTGGACTGGTGTTCCTACTAGGGCAATCAGTTTTGAGGATGGTATACCTGAACATCACCTTTATGCCCTACATTACATGAGGAGTGTTTGGGTAGTGTTCAGAGCACCTTAAAGCAATGGTAGGCTTTAGGAGACTGGTCGGACATCAGGCTTCCATGGCAGGGAATCCCATATGTAATGGATACTGCAGTGGTGAAGGCAAGGACATCTACTGTTATGGCAAGATTTTACACAACTGAACTATCTCTGGATAAAGGTAGTCTCAGAATAACCATGATCAGCAGACATAGATGTCTCTTCTGCAAGATTTATTTTACCTGGTTTCCAAGTTTGCCAAAACATCTGATCACCTTTCATACCAAGTCACAAACTGTAACAATATCAAGAGTTGCTTTCACATGACTCTGTCTGCAATAGTCAAAGGTAAACAGTGTCTCATCAATGACTAGGATCTTTTTGGAGAAACCTGTCCAAATCTGGACAGATGTTCTCTCCTTCATAATATCCAAACAATCTAAACCTTCCTCTTCTTCTCCTGGAGTTTAGATCTATTATAAATGTCTTCATGTACCTTTATCTTTCAGATTCACCAACTGCTGCCATATGTATAACATTTGATTCTTTGCTTCATCCAATTTATTTCTGATTTCATAACATTGTCACTGCATAGCTGAAACAGCATTATACTGTTCTCAAAACTCAGTTTTCTTTTAATTCACTTTCCAGTTGCCTTCAGTGCATCATTAACATATCAGCAAGTTATTTAAAATAACGTTGAGGACTACACTTCCATCATTAAACCAGTTTCAAGAACTACTTCTTTTCTTGACAGACACTTTTTCAGTCAAGTAAATTAACATGCAGTTGACAGAGCTTTCAATTTCTCCTCCCAGAGGACCATTACTTTCAGAAATTTTTAAAAATTATAAATCCAACCTCCTTGTAACTCAGAGTCTTACTTTACCAATTATATTTAATCAAGCTATATATAAAAGATACAGTGAATGTAGAAGACAAACAACTCCCTGAAGCAAGTGAGATTTCTCCTGGTTATAGTACCCTTTGTGAAGTCTGTCTCTACTATTATACCATGACCCCCCATTAATATTCCAAAACGTGCACGCTGATTGGCCAGCGTGCACATTGTAAATCGACTTATACTAATGGAAAAAGGTCCGGTCGCCCGGACTTTTTCCATTAGTATAAGTCTTTTTTTAAAACACTGTCTCGCTATGTTAAAAGAGTTTAACATAGCGACACAGGTTTAAAAAAAGCAACAGAGATCTCCGTTGCTTTTTTTAAAGCTGTCTCGCTATGTTAAACTCCTTTAACATAGCGACATAGTGTGTAAAAAGCAACGGAGATCTTGCTTTCTCCGTTGCTTTTTTTTTAAACCTGTCTCGCTATGTTAAATGGGTTTAACATAGCGAGACAGCTTTAAAATAAGCAATGGAGATCTCTGTTGCTTATTTTAAAGCTGTCTCGCTATGTTAAACCCATTTAACATAGCGAGACAGGTTTAAAAAAAAAGCAATGGAGAAAGCAAGATCTCTGTTGCTTTTTACTGTTTTGCTATGTTAAATGGGTTAACATAGCGAAACAGTAAAAAAGCAACGGAGATCTTGCTTTCTCCGTTGCTTTTGGCCACAGCTCTGATGCACTGTGTAGGCATGCGCAGTACATCAGAACTGCTGCGGATGCCAGACAGCTGCAGAAGGGCAGCAAAGAGGCATTATACAATGCCATTATTTAAGAAAAGTAATTGTTTCTTTTCTTAAATAATGTCATAGTATAATAGCAATAACCCACTTCTGGGTGTGGGTAATGCGGGATTTACCCACGGTTGTCTTTGTTTGGTCCCTTGGGCTTCGCCCTCAGGACCAAACCACGCCAACTGTGGGTAAATCCCGCATTACCCACACCCAGGCATGGGTTATTGCTATAATATACCACTTCACTGAAACCTGAGGGGCAAATAAATAAATAAAATAATGACACTGCAGAAGTGGGCAACCCCTGTCCTGTGACCATTTATTAATATGAGGAAATCTGAGGTCATATAACCTCAAGGGCAGTTTGGTAATTTCACAGAAATAGTCCATCGTGGGGTATAGACTCAACAAACCAAATGATAATGTCATCTTATATAATGTATACATGAGTACTGTTTTCTATAACTATTGGTTGCTTACATTTAATTTGCAGTGCATTTGTTCAGTTTGTTAGCAAATGAACAGTCATTCTGTTTACTTGTTTTGTCTCTCATATCTGTTCTGCCTTTAATGTAATGAATACTGCAGTGGTTGATTTGCGCATTGTGACAAAATGAATATACTTAGAACACATCCCATCCCCATAGTCTGCACTTTGTTCCCCATTAGCTTCCACAGTTCTAAACAATTCCAAAATGAAATTAAAATGGTAATAAATCATATTCACCAAAAACTGCAAAGATAATACTTCTTCATGGGGCAAAATAAATGCACACAGTGAAAACACGGTCATAAAAAAAAGTAATTTGTCATGGTGCTAAATTATGTAAACAGAAACTAAAACTAAAAAAGACTTAGTAAGTTAATGTTTTATTTGTATCATTTAGGGTGCTAATTTATGTAAACATTTCAACTAAAAATAAAAAAGGACTTAATAAGATAGTGTTTTATTTGTATCATTTAAAACAGGGGCTTAATACTTGCAAACTCCTTAACCCTTAGGAAACTTTAACATTTATTCTAGCTTGTTTGTGGCACTCCCTTAATTTCATGTTATTATTATTAAAATCACTACCTCAAGTTGCACAAAATAATGTTTACTATTTTATGCTGCACTGTGCATCTCTCTGTTGCTTCTTGCAAGTTTTCTTAATGCTTCTGTATGTGCTAAATACTTATCTCGAGTTTATTGCCTGTTTTTATATCATAGCTTGCATGTGAAGTGGGCTTGAGGATCAGTTTTGCTAAGACTTTTGTCCTAACTCTGCATGATGTTTACATTCAAACTTTTTGTGTCCTAATTTGCTTGCAATTATATGTAAATTTACACGTAATCTCCTTGGTATCCCCATAGTCTCAAACAACCCACTAAACAAGTATAGTGAGTCCAAAAGCAAAACAGTGGAAGAAACTTCTTTGTGTGGAAGATTTTCAATCCATATATATCTAGTTAATCACTGTATATTAATCAGATCAGACAATGGTAGTAGAAGTAGAAAACTTAAAGTCGTCTTAAGTAAAAAAAATAAATAAATAAAAATATATAATTTAAAATATTGTACAGAATTACTTTTTTTTGTTGTTGTGTCTTTTGGCTTTTCCCAGTTAGGGGTTGCCACAGCGGAACTCTGGACCGCTAATGATTGGAAGTTGATTTTTACGTGCCGAGTTACCAGCCCTGATGCACAACCTTCAACAAAGGTACGCCCATTCACACATGTCTCCACGCAGAAGACGCTCTAGCTGAGAATCGAACTGGACAGCATCTTACTGTGAGGCGACATCGCTACCGCAGCACCACCACCACGGGTATTGTACAGAATTACTAAATATTCAAAAGTAATCCAAGCAGGGTAGACAGTCTCTTTCTAGTCGAAAATCCTTTATTAAGTACACAGAGAGCGATCCACGTAAAACAAAAATAGCAGTAAGTTTCCTCACAAGCTTTCTAAATATATATATATATATATATATATATATATATATATATATATATATATATATATATATTTTTTTTATCGGGCAAATGAGTGGTTTATTGTGCTGCAAAACAAAGTGTTATTGGTACATATGGTAAATTCACATCCCTTCCCCCATCAATGTGACATTCAAGATGATCCTGCCCTACTTAGTAGCTGTCATAATAATATAATCCTTATGTACTTTAAATAAAATTAATAATGATGTGGTACCTCTTATTTAACCAAATTATTAAGTAGATTATTAAGACTGTGATTTTATCCAAGACAATATACTATATGGCTAGAGATATATATAAACTTTAGACCATTTGGCAATCAAAAATATATATAAATATATACATATACACTTTGCATGTAAAAAATCCAGTGTAAAAATCATATTCTATTTTCATAACCTATTGTTAACAAAGTTCACGTTCGTCCTTCTAGACTTTTTCAGGTCTGTGTACAAGAACCCTAAAAAATATCTGCAAAAATATTATTGTATAATTAGTATTGTTATTACACATCATTTTGAATAAAGTGGAAAAAAAGAGAACAAGAAAAAGAAAAATATTTTTTATGATGATGGAAACAAAATATATACTTACATTAAAACTGCTCTAACATGGTATTTAATATGGTATTTAAAACCAACTGGAAGAATAAAATAAAATAAAATAAAATTAGTCATGTAAACAATGTGGCAATTTTCTAAGTTCCAGTGCACTTTTAATTGAACAGTAGTAGTTTAGTCCAGGCTTTCTAAAAGAGTTCAGCTTTAATTGCCACAGGAGTTCATGTTTCTCCAGAATATTCAGGATGTCTCCTTCAAGATCACCCATGTCTGTGCAATCCATTATCTGGAACTTAAAATCTGTGTCTCTTTTATGAAGACAATGGTGTTTGGTTAGTGCATTATTTTTACATCTAGAGCAGATTTCTGGCAGATGACATGAAATCCTACGCCTGTTTCAGCCAGCTGTAGACATTTTTCTCGTGAACTGAACATCTAAATTTCGAGGTTTCAAGGTAAATATTGCTCATGCATTTGAGACGATTATTTTGTTTTTTTGCCACTTCTGGGAATCTGTTACCATGTCCTATCATTAACGTATATATGATATGGCAGTTATCACAGGAGTTAATGCTATGAGCTATTAATGTGTTGCTTCCCTTGGCACAGCATTTGATTCCCTCTGATTTCATTTGTCTATGGCATGACCTAGAGCAAGTCCCTTGTCAGACAGAGCTTTGGGGCAACTGGGAATTTGGGCTAAGCTCCTTAATAGTCTCCTGGACTGTATACCTGCTGATAACAAATTATGAACCTATGTATGAAAAATACTTGCTGTCTGATATGCATAATACAGAGAATTATACAGTAACAGGTCATTGTTATTCAAAACAAGCACACTGATTGGACACCCTAATCAGCGTGCTGGCTGTAAATTGAGCATATATTAATAGAAAATAGTCCACTCACTTAACTATTGTTGAGCAGCCAGACTTTCTATTATGACATGCTAAAAAAGATATTTAACTGCTTTAAGAAGAACAGAAAAAAATAAGAGAAAAAATCAAGACACTCTGCAAAAAATCTGGATAGTTAAAAGCTACAGTTCTGCTAACATCAAAGATTGCAATGCTTTTTACCTTACCTCCCAAGTGTCCAGTCTTTAACAGAATGTGTCCCTCTTTCCTAATATATTTACAATGTCCCTCATTATTCCAGTAATGCAGCCACACTTTCCCAGTATATAAATAATTAAAAAAAAGAACACAAGCAAATTGAAATCAATATGTTCTGCTCTATGCCAGCTCCCTAAGACTGATCTAATGTACTGTGAAAGCATATAGATGTACGTACCATACATGTGAGCAGTATATCAGTAAACCAGGAAGCCAGCAAGTGCCATTATACAAAGGCACTATTTAAGAAAGGTAAACCATTTCTTTCTTAAATAATGTCATTGTGTAATAGTAATAACCCACTCCTGGATGTGGGTATCTCAGGATTTACCCACCATTGGCTTTTCTTAATCATTCTGGCTTCACCATCATGATTAAAAACACCAACCCTGGCTAAATCCTGCAATACCCATACCCAGTCATGGCTGATTGCTAAATTAAACTGTTGGAATGTCAAGAAATTCACTATTTGGGTGGATCTTGTCATCCATGTTAAGAACACATGAATACATTGCAGGCTGACTTGACACATAGGCAAACTAGGCAATCACCTAGAGCACCATGACTGCCATTCTTAGGGGAGCACCATTTCCTTGTTTATTTATTTAATTGTTTTTACAACACTATTTCTTTGCACTAATAAATAACTTAAATAAATAAATAAATAAAATAAGCTCTGCAAAAGGAAAAGAAAATGCACACACAAAATATTGTTTGGTTCAGGGGTGGTGCTACACTTATAGGTCCATAGGTTCATAGGTATATACTAGGCTAACAACTACCATGGCCTTAATTAGCCTAGCCACACAACCCAACCAACTGTATCATCTGGTAACCCATGCATCTTAATTGGGGGGATATGTTTATTAGGAGGCTATGTTAATTAGGAGGTTGCTAAAAAGTTATTGACTTTACATAACTCACTAATGGTAGTTGAGACCTCACAGTATTCAAATATTAAGTGTGAAGATGTACCCGAAGGAAATATTTTTATATCTGAAATAAAATCAGGGATATTCTGCTGACAGAGTTTGAGGAATGGCACAATAAGTTAGTGTTATTCTTTTAAAATAATGTTGTCAGTGATCAACCAGATATATTTTGACAACATTTCTGTCTTTGTGTGTGCATTTGAGATGAGAGGAGTAATGTGGCCATGAGATGATAAGTGTTATTATTGTTTTTTATATTAGGGCTGGCAGTGTCAACCAGATATTTGGGGTAATATTTCTGTGGCATTGTGATTTATGTGGAGCAGCTTGAACTGGAATGCTTTAACATGTGGTAACTTGTTTCTGTATACTGAGAAGGTAAAATGATACATGAGACACTGTGACAAAAAGTGCTGAGTGGGATTGGGGATAATTGAATGAAACTAAATAACCCATTTGCCATTTTCTTAGTTTAAAACAGTCACTATCTGCCTTAGCAGGATAAGTGTGTGTCTGTGGACTACTTAACCGGACACGTCATGTACAAAGACAGACTAGACACAATTGTTGTGACTGTCATCCTTAGAGGGAAATGTCTAGCTGCCTGCTGCTGTTTGCGTATTATTTTGGTAGGACTGAATTTCTGGTGATTGTTTACTTTAGGCTACACCAAGATGACCTGTAGCAAATCCAGCCCTCTGTGTGGTATGGACTGAAACAAAGCTACAAAGATTCAGGATGATTGCCATTCACTTAAAGGGCAGTTTATTAGGAGAGTTATATTATTATTTTTTTTGGTGTGTGTATCTGTGTATGTGTGTGTGTGTGTGTGTGTGTGTGTGTGTGTGTGTGTGTGTGTGTGTGTGTGTGTGTGTGTGTTTTAGGAGATGAGAGATTAAAAAGACAGACAGTGTAAAGTACATAGGGGGGGCTTCTCCTCCACACACACACACACACACACACACACTAGGACCACAAGTCACTTAAAATTGTATACACCAAGGAGTGCATGGGGGCAATAGTCCTCTTTGATAATGTGTGTTGTCGTCTCAGTGATTGCTTACTTTAGGACACCTTAATGTAAAATGATTAAGCTGACAAACCATCCCACCAGCAAACATACATAACTGACAGTCTATTGGGATGTCAGTCATGTTGGCACCACCCACACCTGCACGCACTGCAACAGTCTGTCCTAAGGTAAACAATCATCAGATTTCTTTTCCGTCCAGATGATTTTTGTTCAGACTACCATCGGATCATAAGGTTGGGGGAAAGCTCTAAAATGCACCTCAGAAAATTTGCACCACCATGGCTTCTGGGTGTCTAGCAGTCCCCAGACCCCCAGCTTAATTTAGTTAATACAGGGTAGTCTTAGTTAGGACATATCGAAAGGATGCAGGTAAAAGCAAAGTTGAAGAGGAATACTGAATTTCTTTCCTTAATCATGTTTTGTTCAGGCCATCATTGGATGAAGAGCCATTTAAAAAATCACTAAAATCTATCTTAGAGCATCTAGAAACCTCATGGCTTTTAGGGGATCTACTAGCCCCAGACCCCCAGCATAATACAATTATTTCCACTGCACTTATTACATTGTAGTCATGGTCATTTAGGATATGGCAAAAGGAAATAGAAAAAAGCAAAGTTGAAGAGAAATCTAAATTTTTTCCTTTGATAATGTTTATTGTTTAGGCAATCACTGGATGAAAATTGTTGTTAAAAAATAAATAAAATGCACCCAGGCCATCTAGAAAAGCCCATGGCTTAATTAAGTTATATACCTAGTTATCAGAGTGCAGTCATGCTTAGATAAAATATGCTGGGTGAATTAATGAATGAATGATTGCAAGAAAAACTGAAAAGTAAGAAAAACTGAGAGGGAAAAAAAAAGCAATCTGGTTAGTGTGATCAGACCAGGATGGGCTGGCCAGTTGGGGGAAAGGGTTTGCCATGAAGTCATTGAGCATTTTTGTCTACGGCATCAGTTTACCTAAGGCTTCCCCAGCTTCTTTGTTATGATTGGAGAGACAGACATAAATCTTTATATTAAATGGAGCTTCAGCTGCTCTTATACACTACTAGTTAGAGAAAAAAGTATGAAAGCTTACAGTGTTTTACAGCTTTGAAAACTAAGAAACACTTAGCAGTGTCATACAGATAGCAGCCAGAAGATAGCTAAGTATACCTTTGGTGGACTAACAGCTTTAAAAGCCATTATGTGCTTCAGTCTGCCTTTTTAATGTGACAAACTGCAAACACACACACACACACACACACACACACACACACACACACACACACACACCTACATGCAAATATAGAAAAAGCCTTCAGCTGTGCAAAGAAATTCACCTCAAGAGAAAAAAACTGTTTCTTTGTAGTGCCTGGAATTTTATCAGTTCAACTTTCTACATGATACAGAAAAAAAAAACTGTAGGAATATAGTCTTTTAAAGCCTTTCTAAGCTTTTAAAAGGTTCTGGTATGTGTCAAAGGGAGTACAATATTTCGAAAGTTCACAATGCCCGAGACCCTTGTCCGGAAGAACACAGCTGCAAAAAAATCCTTAACGTGTTTTATTGATATTCAACACAAAGCGTTTTCACCACAGAATGCTATGGCTTCATCAGAGGAATAAAATAACCGGGGAAACACTCCCCAGATATACCAGCATTCAGGAAATGACATCATAGTTATAACCTGAAATGACATTTCTACAACGCTAACCATCAATTGTACAAAACAGGCGACGTGCACCCATAACAATACGTTAAAAACCTAAAAGTAAAATTAATATTAATATATATAAGCATTCAATCATCAAAAACTAGTAAAATTAATTAAAAATCCAAAATTAATTAACAAGACAACACTCTCTCAAATTATTGCTTATCTAAATGTTCAACAGTGCAATTATTGTACAATACACAAAAAACAGTTCTTATAGGAGCCCCAACATGATTCACTGCAACTCATGACAACCTACAGATATTACTAAAAGAAGAATATTTGAGACAGGTACATGATATTTATATTAATTTTACTTTTAGGTTTTTAACGTATTGTTATGGGTGCACGTCGCCTGTTTTGTACAACTGATGGTTAGCGTTGTAGAAATGTCATTTCAGGTTATAACTATGATGTCATTTCCTGAATGCTGGTATATCTGGGGAGTGTTTCCCCAGTTATTTTATTCCTCTGATGAAGCCATAGCATTCTGTGGTGAAAACGCTTTGTGTTGAATATCAATAAAATGCGTTAAGGATTTTTTTGCAGCTGTGTTCTTCCGGACAAGGGTCTCGGGCATTGTGAACTTTCGGTTTATTTCTGCTTTATTTGGTTTGGAGTACAATATTTGACAGCCTGGGTGGACATGATTGACAGATTAAGCTGCTTTGCCAGGGATGGTCTGCACTTGTCCCCTCTAGGCTTTTAGATATTGGCAAAGACCTTTTCCATCCCATGGTGCCTTTTTTAGGCAATGCCAAACTGATAAACCTCCTAACTTAATTGAACCTAAGAAGGAGTATCTCAAGGTGGCACTGCTCAATGCTAGAAGTCTTAACAAGAAACTCCACTGCCCTCCAAGTCTTCCTCTCCTTGGACAGTGTCGACATCTGTGCAGAAATGGAGACATGGTTTAATGTTGCAGAGAGTAACCTGGCAATGCAAGATTATAATGCCTTTCACACCTTTAGACTAGCTACTAGACAGGAGGGACCTAAAGGTGGAGGATTCTCAGTCTATATTAAAAATAACCTCACATTCAGACTAGTTAAAGTGTATAATCCACTGAAACTCATACATGTGCAACTCACCATAAACAAGTTATCTTACCATATGCTTGCAATCTATAGATCCCACTCCATATCCCAGGAAACCTATATTACCTGTCTCAATGAACTAGAGTCCCTCACCATTCATCCCTATATGATATGCGTGGGAGAGCTCAACTACATTTTATAGATTGTGAATTCTACACTACGTCTAATGCCAAGTCCAGTGATTCTTAAACTTTGTTAATACCAACATCCTCAAACAGTTAGTCCATTCCCATACTGGAGGTACAAATATCCTTGACCTTGTACTTATAAAACATGGGGGACTGATGTTCCTCACCCAATGTAATGTATTCACTGGTAACATCTGACCATAAGGAAGTATTGCTTGAATTAAAAATTAAATTTCCAGGACCCAGTAAAAACAAAAACCTTTAAGAACTATTAAAAGGATAACCTGTCTCTACTGTGTCATCTTGGCTAAATTCCAAGTACTCCCAAACCCTGCAAACACCTTAGCATTTGCTGAGCTATTTACAAAATCTCTATACAGCCATATTGATAGCTGTACCCACTCGTATTAAGAAATAAGACAAACTCAAAAGACAAGCCACCCTGGTTTTATCACAGTATCAGTCATTTATACAACAAAAGAAAAAAATCTTAGCTAAGTGTAGGAGGAACAAAGCCTTACATACTAAAAGCCCCCTGACCAATTTAAACAGGCCGCTAAGAGGGATAATTAATACTTCAAATACAAAATCTGAAGAAAAAAATACCTTCTCAGGCAAAGGGCAACCACAGAGTTTTCTACAGCTATGTCCATAACCTAATTAGAAATAAACAATAGGCAGAACTTAATGTAAATGGTATCACCCACACTGAACCAGAGGCCTTTGCCCAACTTTTGAATGACAAGTTCAGCACAAATTTCTTCCCCTACTCCTCTCGATAGTCCAAAGGATATACCGCATACCACAATCCCCTCAACTATTACTAGGGAACAGGACATCAATGCATTTCCCAAGGCCAAAACCACTGCATTGATGGGCCCTAATAACAGCTCAGGATAGTTAATAAATAGCATGAAACATGACCATTCTAGTCCACTTGAATCACTTTTCAACTGGAGCCTACAGTCAGGTTTTGTGCCCAAGGAATGTAAAATGGCTACAGTCATTCCCCTGCACAAAGGAGGTCCAGCCACTGGTCCGGGTAACTAAAGGCTCATAACTCTGATTAGCCTCATACATAAGGCCATGGAAAGAATCATAATGAACATGATAAATGAGGGCATATGACATAGGTAACTTGCAAATGCTGAACCCATCGCAGTTTTGCTTTGTTAAAGGAAAGTCCTGCCTATTAAATCTGGTGGACTTTTTGAGAGGGTCACCAAAGCAATGGATGAAGGCAAGACTGTGCACACGGCTTACCTAAACCTGGCCAAGACTTTTGATACACTACAATACCACACTCGGGCATTATAGACAAGCTCATTTATTTAGGTATAAACCCTTTTATTAACCACCAGTCACTAGTGAAGTCCCCCAGGGCTTGGCACTGAGCCTGCTCCTATTTGTATCTATTTCTTTGAAAAAGAAGCAAATATTGAAGGTTTATGGCTGAGTAAGTTTGCAGATGATTGTAAGCTCAGGGCTATCATCAACTCCCCTGCAGATACTAGCATTATTCACGAAGGCCTGTCTTTAACTAACAAATGATGCCAAAGCCATGGTCTCAAACTCAATGCTAAGAAATGCATAATTGTGCCCTTTGTAAAGTGAAGTGAACCACCCTGGCTAATTGCAATGTTGATAATACACCCTAAGAATTGACCTAGTGGTCAGGGATCTGGGTACACATGTAGACAGTGGCCTTAGCTTCAACCACCATGTGGCCACAGTGGTAAGAAAATCCTTTTATGTTGTGCAACTTATAAGTAAAGACAGGGCATCTAGGTCCATAGAGGTCATTATCCCACTGTACTATGCCCTTATCTGACCAATTATATAGTACAATGGTCTCTTCAGGTAACTGTCCAGGCATATGCAGCAACTAGAATGACCAGGCATATGCAGCAAGCAAAGTGAACTCTGAGGAGGCTCATTACAAAAAGTATACAAGGCATAACAAACCTGCCTTATGCAGAGTGCCTTAAAGCCCTTTACCTCTACTCAGTCTCCTATAGATTGCTGAGGGGTGATTTATATCTGGCTTACAAGCCATCCACAAACCCAAAACCTATGAATCTCTTACATATTTGTAAGTCAAACAGTACCTGGAATACAAAGTCTAAGGACCTGGATTTTGTCTGTAACTCAAACAGAACACGCTGAAGATTTAAATATGTACTCCAGAGACTTCCACTTCTGTGGAACAGGCTTCCCCTCCATGTAAAGCTGAGTTTGTCTATTACCCAATTGAAGTGCAACCTAGACCAGTGGATGAGGAACAGGAAGTTTACACTGGGGCCTGGCACCCATGTCTCTTATGGACAGATAGCTTACAAATACCTGGCACTCAATGTCCTGTTTGGATACAGGATGTCATTATTTTTTTGAAACACTTGTCTAGGCTTAGAAAGGCCCCTCAGGTAAGCCTAGTAACAATCTATGAATCCATGAAATAGGATGAGTATCAACTAGCATATGGTCTGCATAACTTAGGTGAGATATGATAACACATGGGCATAAGAACACGTCAAATGACAGGAACATTGTATCCTCTGGGATTCATTCATGTGTTCTCTATTTTATAAGAATATAGCAGAAAACAAGATTACAGGGTATGCAAGTCTAGTTCAGAAAGGTAGTAATAGATGACATAACAAAAGGAATCTGGAGAGCTGCAGATTTAGAAGGGTATTGCAGGTAGTCACAAATAAGTGCTTCTGCTAAGTGTTACCTACTTATTTCCAGTCAATACCAGTGCCTTCTGTGTGGAGTCTGCATGTCCTCCCCATGGTCGAGTGGCATTCGAAAGACATGAGTGGATAGGCGTGCCTTCGTTGAAGGTTGGGCATCGGGCTGGCACCTCGGCACCATAAAAATCGACTGCCAATCATTAGCAGACCGGAGTTCCGCTGTGGCGACCCCTAACTGGGAAAAGCTGAAAGAAAAACAACAACAACCTGCCATGTTATTTTATCATAGCTCTACATTGTGTACAGTTACATTGCTACTGTTATCAACCTATATGATCCCAGATCCAGCTTTATTTATTAATTTGTTTTTGTTCACTTCTTTCTTTCTTTTGTTCTTTTTTTCATTTTCCCTTCTTTCATTCTTTATTTTATTTGTTGCTTCATTATGTTTGTACAGCAAGGTGATCCAGCTATGAAGTCCTATTTTAGTGGAATCCTGGAATCTAAGCTCCAGATATGCACAGAAACACTGTAATAATACAGGAGAAATATCAGAAAAAAATATGAGACTTGAGATGTATACATTGTATAGATGAAGGAGTATAACACTGTATAATTGAAAAGAAATGTAATCACTACCCATAAACATATATGTAACTGCAGAGGAAAATAATGTTTTAAGGAAAATCTAAATGTTTGTTTTTGTAAGACAACTTCCCTACACGATAAAAGTAGATGTGTCACAAATCACATTAAGAATGACTGCAAGTAAAAAACATTAATGAAAATACAGTTTTTAGGTCTTGGGTGAGACAATCGAGTGTATTATTTATATTTTCATACTATTCTCAGAATGAATAAAAATATGACCCCACCAGAGTAATTGTGAAATGCCTGAATTTTTATGGGAAACTATATTTTTACTGGGTCTAATGTTGAAATTCCAAGGGCTATGACTTTGAAAAGGGTGTTTTTTTCAGTTAGGAAAGGAATAAGAAAGCAGAATGCAGAATCGTATTGTTATGCAACAGGGTATTTCTAAATGTTGAAGGCATATTTTTCATTGCAGTCTTGAGTTTTACTTTTTCTAATGCAATCCTCAGGTTAAATAGTAGTTTGTTCCAACATTTGATAAAGGAGACAAGGATCTGAATGGGTCTGCCAGAGCATATTGCATGATCTTGGTGTGTTAGCTTTCAATTCATGGCATTAAATATTGAGTGATAGTTGTTAAATTACAGTAACTTCTCTGTAAAACAAAATTACAGACAAGTAAGGCACTGTTCAAATTAAATCCAGTCCAATTGATATAGGGACACACAGTGGTGAGTTCTGGTGTGGTAGATGACTGCAAAATTTACTAGTGTGTTTTAAGCCTGTTTCTTAATGTACAGCATGAACTGTGATAAGCCAGTTAATAGATGTGATGAGTATTGTATGGACAAAAGAATAAAACAGTTAAAAGTTGGCAGTTTTAGAGAGTTAGACAACAATGCAACACCCCTATAAAGCCAAAAATACCTCATTTCTCTAACAAACCACATTTTCTATATATCTATATTCAAATACAAAAGTATTTTCCATGGAATATTTTCATGAATTTTAAATCAAATTACACACACACACACACACACACACACACACACACACACACACACACACACACACACACACACACACATATACACTCACACATACATGCACAAACACACACTCATTTCATCGAATCACACTTGAAGGAAAAACTTTATTGCACCAAACATACATTAAACCTTTTCTTTTTGCCCCCCCTGCCCCCACCCCTTATTTAAATATATTAACTCCACAGTAAGATAACAGTGGAGAAAATGGGAAACATGCACTGTGAATCACAAACATATATGTTGTGTCTTTCGACTTTTCCCAGTTAGGGGTTGCCACAGCGGAACTCCTGTCCACTAATGATTGGCAGTAGATTTTTACGTACCAAGTTGCCGGGTCTGATGCACAACCTTCAACGGAGGTACACCCATTCACACATGTCTCCACACAGAAGACGCTCTAGCTGAGAATCGAACAGGACAACGTCTTACCTTGAGGCGACAACGCTACTGCAGCACCACCACCGCAGTTGACTCACAAACATATATACCGTAAAATATTTTTTTTGCTGGGCACAAGCTCTACCACGCCCTGCATCTCCCATGTGGAGGAGAGGGTTGCTCTCATACCCCGTTACTAAATATAGCAATTCCACAATCTCATAATAGTTGAGAAAAGATAAAACCACACACAGTAAATCATTGCTTCTTTACCATACAATTTTCAATCAATCAAATGTGGTATCGGTCACATGAATTTCAGTCAGTTTCTTTTCAGTTAATTCACCAAAATGTGAGTCAATCAAAACAACCAATACCACGCTGTGTGTAATATCATATCCATGTGTGAGTTGCAGGTACTGCATTTTATTTTTGAGAATGTTTTTACATAACTGTTGTAAAATTACATATTACATATGCCACTGTTTAATAAGTATTGCTATTCCCTTTGGGGGCCTTCAGTAAGGTTAGAAGAGAGCTAAGTGTAGGTGGGGCAATGTATTTGAGTGTACATTCATCCAGCTAAAGCATGCCTTTCTTTACAGTCTCATCACCAATAAGTACTATAAAAGATCTTTCCACTCGGTTCTTCGTCTGTGGCTATAATATGCATTTTTAGCCAAAGCCTGGGCATAACACAGAGCTGCTAATTTGCTATTTAGTCCTATGCTTTTTGGCTACTTTTCTTTTCCTGCAATTACTGAAATTGTTTGGAAAATAGTTCCTAAGCTTTCAAAGCTAGAACTGCAGCCTTTAAATATTATCCTGTCAATCACGAGGACCACCCTACCCCACTCGTGCACAGACACGCACACACATATACACACACACACACACACACACACACACACACACACACACACACACACACACACACACACACACACACACACACACACACACACACACACACACACACACACACACGCACACACACACACATACACACACACACACACACTCACATGTAGCTTTAAAGCTTCCCACCCAGCAGTTTGATTACTGTAAGGGTGGAGTGGCTTTTCAAGGAAATCAGAACAATGTGTGCGCTACATGTCTCCATAAATGTCAGAGACCATGATAACTGCTTCTTTATTTGCCTGAGGTGCTCTCTAGTGCACATCCTGGTGACCATTTATTAGACAACCAACTCCAATAGAGGAAACTGATAAAAGCAAAAAGTGCTTACTAGGAACTACTGTTAGCAGGGCAATCAGACTAAATGAGTTATTTCCACTTCTTCTGACAATGGAATGCAAACAGCAAATGCTGGACAGTGGCAGTATTCTTAGTTTCAGGAAATGTCTTGAAACTTAGCACTCAAAGTTGTTGCTCTACTATTTCAAAATGCAAGATACAGCTTAGGAAACAGGTACAAACATATATCTGCTTCTGCTGCGTTCATTTCTGAATAGGATACCCATGTTTAATTTATTCTGTGCTTTGCTGACCAACTCTGTGCTTTGCTGTTGGATTTCTTAATCTGTACCCATTAGTTGTTTTAATACACATACAATACCAGTAGTCAACTGCAGACAAGCCAACTATTTAAATCCTTGAAGAAAAAGGTCACCACTATCTAGAGGTTAGGGTAATGCTAAACATTGTTAATATGCTGTCATAAAATTGATATGGATAATTATTTATCTGTATTTAGGAGCTGTTTGTATGAAGTACCATCCAGTAACTGTGACAAAGTAATGAATTAATGATTTTACAAACAAATTACTGCTCCAAAGAAACATTTTATCCATGACCTGGGTCAAGGGCAAAAATGCTAAACAAGGCAAGAGCTAATCAAAGTACAGTTGATTATAGAAACAACAGTAATAGCTAATATTTACAATGTCATCCTGATTGTTAATCATAGTGTTCTGCAAATGTAAATTTAATAGTTTTCAATGATAAAACAAAAAATAATGAGTACACATTTACTGCAACATCATAAATCTAAATGTTTGTTTTTGTAGGACAACTTCCCTACACGATAAGAGTAGATGTGTCACAAATCACATTAAGAATGACTGCAAGTAAAAAACATTACAGAAAATACAGTTTTTAGGTCTTGGGTGAGACAATCAAGTGTATTATTCATATTTTCATACTATTCTCAGAATGAATCAAAATATGTCCCCACCAGAGTAATTGTGAAATGTCTGAATTTTTATGGGGAACTACATTTTTACTGGGTCTAATGTTGAAATTCCAAGGGCTAAGACTTTGATCTTCACATTAATTATCAGTATCTTTTTATGCATGTATTTATTTATTGCAGTCGTCCATATTATTCAAAGTTGTGGGACTCCAGCTCAGTAGTCTTGTATTTCTTCTTGGATATTCCTACTGCTTTGTCTTCAAGAGCTCTTTGGACACCAGGACTATTTTGCTTTGTATGCAGTCTTGTATTTCTGGTATAGATTCAGGGTACTGACCATGTTTTTCAGTTCTGTCATTTATGATACATTTTGCTGTATTACAAACCTTACGTCTGATTGCATTTCCCCAGTGATCACCTGTATCACATGGTATGATGTGATTTCATGGATTTATTTGTACAAATAGTCAGAGAATAGTTGATTGTCAGGAGGAACCGTGTGCTAAAGTAAGGATCACAGAGGTCAAGGAAAGTAGCTTATCTAATGCAGTATTGGTTGATGTAATGAACAGAGGTGAACAATCATGAAATCCTGTGGTTTAGGGTGGTGGAAGAAGTGTTTGGAGAAAATTATGGTAAAAAGGGTCATAAGAAGGATTATGAACAGAAAAAATATTTGCAGAAAGGAGGTGATGCAGGAACAGGTAAATGTTGTTAAAAAATTAGAAGGTATACTGTTTGAATATGAGCAAAGAAGGACAGAGTAATCAACAGATAACTTTGTATAGGCCAAAATTGTTCTGCCTTTCAGTTTTGTAGCTAAATATATTAGATCGTTGATATGTTTAGGTGAAGAGTTTGTTTTGTTGTATTACTTCTGAGACTTAGAAAATTTAATGGACAAGTTTTTATATTTTAGATGAAGGGAACAGATTAAACAAGAAAGTCTTTGTAAAGTTTAAAACAGATGAAACGGAATGTAATGATTTAAACAATATTCTTTGAAAATGTGTCATTTTTGTAATATATGTAAAAAATTATGAAATAGGGGTATGGAATAGAGTGGGAATTGGATTTTTTTTGAAAGTTGAAAATAATGTTGTAATATATCAGCCAAGTGTTATTTAAGATGCAGGTAACATGCAGTCCAAAGAGGTTCATAGGACAACCTAAAGCATTTTACTTTTGTGCCCTTCTTCAGTGGATGGCTGGGTAGAAAAGCTCCAAGATATTATATTTAATGCAGTCAATGTTTACAATAACAGATTTTATAATGCAGTTTCAGTGAATACATAGCATAATAGTCAGTATAATAACATTTGTATTGATATTCAAAAACATTGAATTTACAAGCCTTATATGGAGACTTTACAAACAAAATAGTTGTGTATAAGATAGCTAGGAGTAATTTAAGAAATGCAATAGAGTAAGGTATTAAAGGTGATAAGAAAATATGAAAGTATGGGTACTAATAGAGAATTAGTGAGGGAATAGTAACTTGGTTGTGGTAATTAGGAGTATGTGTAGCAGTTTAATAGTTTAAGAAGTACAATAAAGTGAGGTATTAGAATGGGATAAGCAGGTCAAGTGATTTATTGCTTTAAAGGGAGGTATAGGAAGGGTGATGGGTGTTAGAGAGCCATGTCCCAGATGAGGAGCAGGAAAATAGTCTAGAGGCAGACAAAAAGGCTTTTAGTAATGGTCTGAAAAGATGAAGGTGTGTGACAGACCTGATAAATATATAAATTTTATTCAGAGTTCTCATAATAGTATTGGAATAGAGATTGACACCAACAACCCTTTGGGGTTTAACATGGTAAGTAGCTGTTTATTATTTGACCAAAGGGAATATCATGGAAGACAGAAGTGGAGTAGGGGTCTAATTGCTGCACAGTGGATGGGTTATGGATGATTTTATGGGTTAAGGTGAGCTAAGTATAAGATAGGTGGTGAGGTGTTTTTATTAGGGTGTTTTTATTAAGGTTTGTTGCAAGTGAATCTGGTGACTTTGTTATAGAACTAAGTGAAGCTTGTAGGTTGGTCATGATAGAGGTTCCATATAGGAAAGAGAGTAAGAGGTAAGTGGTAGGTAGAGTTACCCTGGGAGAGTCTGTAAGGAATTTCATTACTCTATGCAGGGTGCCTACTTTTTGATGGGGTTTCTTCTTGCTGTTGTGGATATATAAACTGAATTTAAGGTTGTTGTCAATTGCTATACCAAGTAAACCAAGCAAAGGCAACCTGGAAGGTGAAGCAATAAAGCTCTTGGACAGCTCAATTAGAAGACTCACAAAATTTATTTACAAACCACAGTAAAAAATAAAAACTCCATTAACATCTACAATGCGTTTTCATTTCTGTACTTCATCAGATGTGGGCTGGTGAATACAATATCCATTTTATACTGCTGTTTCTACATTGATCAACACCTCGTTGAGCACCACCAAGAGTGGACTGTGTGAGTGAAAGGTCGCAGCTAGATTCCCTCGGCTGAAGGGCCCTTGCTTACGTCACACCCGATGGCAACAGCCAAAAAAATATGGGTGAGAGGAAAGCAAGGTGAGTTGGATGTGATAAAGAAAGACAGTGAGAGTCCTGTGGTCAGAGCCTGCACAAAGGAAGGTGTAGTATTCAAGAAATAAAAGCTCTGTAGGGATTAGAGTGAGAAAGAAGAAATTAAAAAATGATTTCCAAAACTTAAAAAGAAAGGTAAACAGTAATGAGAGGAATTCTGTAAATGTCAGTAGTTGGATTAATAATTGTATCTGTAAAGGTCAGTAGTTAGATTAATAGGGCTAGGAGAGTTGCTGTTTTACAGTGGTGGAAAAAGCATTATACTGATATATGTTAACAAGGTACTACACTGGTATCTGAGAATGGTAGGTTACAGGTGGTATTTTTTGAGATGGAAGGGTTTTGTGGAATTTTGGTAAAGATGGGTGTTCAGGTATATTTCTTCTTTGTTGAAGAAGTGAGGATTTTTCATTTTGTAGTAATTTTGCCAGGAAGGGCCACAACTGTAGCTGTAAAGAATGTTGTGCATGTATGGGTTGATAGGTGTTAAATCATTCACTAAGGTAAAAGAAAGGGGAGGTTTATTAGAAAGTTTGAAACCTTATGCTGTAATTAACATGAAAATAGTGTTAATGGGGAATTTTAATTGCTGGTTTATGAAATTGGAAGATGAAGAGTAAACTAAATGTAAGAAAGCAAAAGATCATTAGGAAATGTGACATTAAATTGGGGGAAATTTTTTGTGGACTTTTAAAAGAGAAGACCAAAATCCAACTCAAGTAACTCTACTAAAACTCATTAAAACATGTTTAATAAACACAGGCTTTCACAAATACAAGTGCTTCCTCCAATGTTTAAAAAATGCACATAAGAATAAGAACCTATATAAAGGTATTCCGAAGCAATCACGCCACAGGCAGTCCAATTAAATGCAGTCAATTAAAATACTTAAAGAGAACAAATCACCTTCTAAAATGTCTTAATTTTAAGACCAGCTTTAAAGATACAGTTTCATTTAAACCAGGGTACTTATCTGCCCTGAGCCTTAAAATCCATTTATATTCAGCTTTTTCAGTTAAAGCTACTATGTTACCCCCTCTTAGGTTTTGCTTAACTACTTGCAAAGCAGCAAAACAAAACTGATGATGTTCACCCTTCTCGGTAATATGTTTGCTAAGAGCATTATGAGTACACCTTCTTTTAATATCTGATTGATGCTGACATATCCTATCTTTAAACTTTCTATTGGTCTTGCCTACATAAAGGGCAAGACAGATGTCATATATAGCTAGATAAATCTCATTGACAGTATTGCACAGTATTGATAATTATGTTATCCCTGGAAATTAGCAAAGTCAAGAAACTCTGCACTACTTCTATGCCATATAAATTAGGTATCAGAATCAAAAGTGAATTCACATCCAGTCACTAGTAAGTAATTAGCTGTTTCATTTTTACAATGGGCATCCATCTAGTTGGTGGTGCTTTGTATCATTAGTTATATGGCATTTGTGTTTTTTCACTATTGTTATGATAAGCTGTGCTTAGTTCATATGATATTTCAACATTCATATTATTTGAACTGATGTCTTTAGTATTTTTAACATATTAGGTAGATGGCTTATTTCCATCCAAAATTGATAATCTGTGGAGCTGGGTGTCTTATAGTTGGCAATAATACATTTATGCCTTTATTTTGTTACTAGGGCTTATACAAGATATACAAATCACGATTGTGTTTAACACCAAGTGTGACATTTCTTTATAGCAATTCAAGTAATAGGTGTTGTTTCCACCTTCTTTGATATGGAGGTGGTGTGAGTCCTTATTAATATGATTTTTGATGGCATATTTACTGGTTTCCTATACATCCTTGTCACGCCTTGCTTTTATGTTCTTTTTAATTGTAAGCTCAGCATTAATGCCAGTATTGGTCCCATTAAGTTTTTTTGGGCTCAGTAGTGGACAATCTTGCTGTTAGACATTTGTTAATATCAAACCATTTATATATGGTCTCTGATGACCGTCACTTTTGCTTGGCCTCAGTTTTTTGAACTGCTACATCGGGATTGTTTTATTGTTGTATGACTCTATAGCATCAGAATCAATCTCTACACATTTTTCTATTATTTTTTAGATTTTCATTCCATATTAGTTTGAGCTATTGTACACTTGGCCTAATACTACAATACTTAACACAAATTGTGCATTAATTAGAATTTTTTTTATACATTTCCACATTACGGGCCTTTCAGTCTATTTAAGATTATCATCAGTAAGATTTTAGATCTCGTTTTTTCAGCCTGTTGTCAAATATTACTCCAACTATCATTTTGAGTAAGGAGCCATATGATGCTTCGGACCTAAGGCTTATTGGTTCAGACAGGACCGGCAATAGACCCAATCCATGTGAATAGTCCCTTTGGGAATATTTGCACATTTACTTATGTCAGCTATAATATTATATTGGTCTGCTGCTTATTGATCCTATGCTGAACCAGATCAGGTCTATTTAACTTTGGTATTATTTTGGACAGCGGTCTCCATTAATATATTTAAACATGGAATTGCATCATTTAATAAATGGGCTGTCTTCTGACAGAGACAATCTTTCTGTTTTTGGAACTGGTCCCCTTGGTGAAAAGTTGGTTGACCTTGGCAACACAGGCCTCGATGAAAATTGTGTAAACATTTTTTCAAATCTTAACAAACATATGAGATCTTTGAGAAATAACGTTTGGCATTACAAACTTTTTCGTGCATATTTACTCAAAGGCATCACTCCACGAGGGTTACGAGTACGTACCCAACCATTGGTTAATTCCCCTGATGATCTTCTATTGAAACAATGGAATGAAATTCAACAAGAGACAACCCTAAAATTTGTTGAAGTACTAGCAAATTTCCATAATAGAGTCATTGAACAAGAAATTAAATCCATTTCTTCTCTTAGTGACAAGGCCAAGCAATTTGAGGGTCAGACCATATATACAAATAGTATCAAGAACATAAGCAAGGAACTTATGACATTGGAATCACAGCTTAAAGGACAACCGCACCCTCAGACTCAAAAAACATATTTATTTCATCATGGTTTGGTGTTTCCTACATTTTAACAGCACTCTGGTACTATTTAGAGCTTTTTAGATATTTTTATATGCAATTTCTGACTCTGACCACATGGGGGCTGGCATTTTGAAACAATTCAAACTATTTACTCTGCCTCTACGTATCCCAGAATGCATTGTTTGTCTCCAAAAAATTGCATCAGATCTGCCTTATTTTTCCTTAAGCTGCTGTCACTTCATTGACTTAACAGGCATTCACTGCTTTCTTAAAGTCCCCTACTTTTGGTTAAAATGTTATCCTTTTTCAATGACTACTTCAAACACAAGCAGTGCAAATGCTACAGAACAGAACTGAAAAGTGCATTTTATTGCTTTTGCTTCTTAGAAATGCTAACTTGCTTTCTTTTGTGAAGGCTGAAATCTAGTTCTTCAAGGCATCTCCCCTCCCACTTCACACCTACCTTCCCTAGCTGTCAAAGAGCTAAGGGTAATTTGACCCATTATCTGCATGTGATTGACAGCTCACAGCAGGTGGCCAGAGTAATGTACTGTTTTCTTGTCAGCCTTTCCCTCCTTACAGTGGGACACTTTTTTTGTTGCATTCCTCCGGTCAAATTTAGAACCAAGCTACATAGCACTGGGAATAATCACCGTTTTGCAAAGCATCAAACCCCCACTTATTTTTCATAGGTTCATAGGTTCATAGGTTTATACTAGGCTATCTGCCCTAAGGCATTTATAAGCCTAGCCCAAATTATTGTGGCTTACGCCACCCCTTATATGAAAAAATACTGTGCCCATTAGTTTGTTGTGCCTCTGTCCAGCAGTGACCCAGAGATGATTCCCGGGGTAAACCTACGATCTCCCATCCACAGGTCTAGATTTCTCTTGAACAGAGTCAGCGAGGTGCTCTGCCTCACATGGACCGGGATTTTATTCCACAGCATAGGGAGTCTCTGAGTGATAAATCTATCCCTCCAGCACGTCCTATTTATATCCGTGCTAAGGTTTAAGTCGCTTGCTCTAGTGGTTTTGGTGGATTTGGATTTTTGAGGTGGAGCATGTCCATTAATTCCGGGTTGGACATGGCCTTGTATGTCAGGCACATGTCACCTCTGAGCAGACGGTATGCGACTGAATAGAGCTGGAGTTTCTTCAATCTGGCAGCATATGACAGATTTTGGAGTCCCTTTATCCTTTTGGTGAGGAACTTTGGGGTCTCTCCAATTGCTGCAGATGTCGGGTGAGATACATCCCTAATGGGGCATTGTACTCGATCATTGGTCTGATAAGTGAAGAGTACAGGGAACAATGACCTCACTAGATCTGGATGTGAATCCCTTCATGATCAGGTGGGCAATGTAGAAGGTCTTTCTAACCACTTTAGCAATGTGAGTGTCAAAAGAAAGGCCACTGTCAACCTGGGTCCCCAGGTCCCTGATAACCTCTTCTGTGCTTAGTGGATTGCCACCTATATGGTAGCTTGGGGTTACCTTGTTTTTCCCAAGGGTATGACTATACATTTTTGGCGTTAACTTCAGGCCATGGCTCTGGCACCAGCTATCTGTTTCCGTGAGTCCCTTCTGAAGGATATCAGTGTCCGATGCACTTTCCACTATGGCGCCCAGTTTGCAGTCATCTGCAAACTTTGTCAGCCAAAGTCCTCCCATGTTGGCCTGTACTTCTGAGAAGTAGATGCCAAACAATAGGGGCCAAGGACCGAGCCCTGTGGGACACCACTTGTGACCGCTTGGAGTCTGACACAGCCAGCAACTCTAACCCTGTGGGTTCTGTCCTTAAGCCAGTTTGCAACCCATCTTGTGACATATGGGTTTACATTTAAGCTGGTAAGTTTTTCTACAATACCCGAGTGGGGTATTGTGTCGAAAGCCTTTGCAAGGTCAAGGTAGGCTGTATGGACTGCCTTTCCCTCATCAATGGCCTTGGTGACTATTTCGAAGAAGTCGACCAAGTTCAAAAGGCATGATCTTCCCTTGACAAAGCCAAACTGGGTCGGGTCCAATGTCTGCAAGTCCCCTATATCCTTCCTGTTTGATTAAATAGCTAACAAATGACACACTATAAACATGAAATATTTTACAGACTTGCATGACAGCACCAACATGCTTTTTTAAGACATAATTTAAAAAATTATGGTATTGCATACTTCTTGTAATCTGATGTAGTGTTGTCGATTAATTGTGACAGACATCTGCTTCTTATGTAAAAACATGCAATTAATGTAAACGCATGGTTATTGCAAATTTATGCTCTTAGTTTTTGAAGCTGTTACTGTGCTTCTGCCTGTACTTTGTCACATATCGGTAGGGCAATGTAAAGCAATATGACAATACAAAAACAAAGTTTACAAAATTTAGAAATTACATCCAAAAATGAGACTCACCCACACTCACTCTCACTCACCCACTCACCTCACCACACTCACCCACTCACTTCACCACACTCACCCACACTCAACTCACTCACTCACCACACTCACTCACACTCACCACTCACCACACTCACTCACCACCCACCTCACTCACCACCCACCTCACTCACCACCCACCTCACTCACCACACTCACTCACCACACTCACTCACGCTCACCCACACTCAACTCACTCATTCACACTCACTCACCACACACACTCACCACACTCACTCAACACACTCACCCTCATCCACCACACCTCACTCACCCACATTCACTCACCCACACTCACTCACCACCCACCACCCTCACCACACTCACTCTCCCACCACACCCACTCACCAACCACACTCTCACCCACATTCAATTCACTCACCCACCCACACTCACCCACCCACACTCACTCACCACACTGACTCACCACACTCACCCTCACCCACCACACTTCACTCACTCACCCACACTCATTCACCACCCAGCACACTCGCCACACTCACTCACCCACCCACCCACACTCACTCACCACCCTCACTCATTCACCAAAATTCAACTCACACACCCACATTCAACTCACCCACCCACACTCAACCACTCACTCACCCACACCAACTCACTCACCCACACCAACTCGCTCACCCACACCAACTCACTCACCCACTCACCCACACTCAACCGCTCCATCACCCACCCACCCACCCACACTCACTACCCACACCCACTCACTACACTCACTCACCACCCACCACACTCACTCACCCCACTCACCACACTCACCCACTCACCACATTCGCTCACCCACCACACTCGCTCACCCACCGCACTCGCTCACCACACACACTAACCCACACTCACCCACCCACACACCACACTCACTCACCCCCCCACACTCACTCAACTCACACACTCATTCAACTCACACACCACACTCACTCAACTCACAAACCTCACTCACTCAACTCACACATTCACCCTTTCACACACATAACCACAAGTTTGTTTGGCAACACCAAGAATGACCCCAGGCCTTCATCCGAGGAATGCACGAGTAATTATGTACTTTGGCTGTGCAGACATCAGAAACAGAAACACATGCCTATATAGATATTACACATCAAGCCACTCCATTCAAATTATACATGAAATGCACCCATTGAACAGTTTTCCACCTACAACTTTATTAAAGTACTTTAATCCAACACTAGTGAGCCCTACTTCACACAGCCCAGTAAACCTGTCCACAGATTCAGCTTCTACAGCACAGTCCAATAAACTGTCTACTGTACATTAGTGTTAACAAAGGAATTTCCAGTTCTTATCAAAATAACCACATACACAATCTTCCATCTCAGACCTGTCATGAAGGATGTTTTATTTTTAAACTTTCATCCTTCCCACTTTAGGGGTCTTACATAAATCCCAGCAAAAAGGAGACCTATAAACTGCAATCACCCTGATCCAAATCCATCCAAACATGGCTGCAAAACTAAAGGTGTTATGGTTTTGAGGGGAGGGTTAAGCAACCATGCCCACACCACCTGGGAACAATCAAATTCTTCCTGTCGTTATAACTACACAGTTCCACAACCACAGGGAAAGAATTACCCAGCAAAGGCACTCCAGTACCTAATGGAATTAAGTGACAATTCAACACTAAATCATAAATCACAAAACAGACTTTATCAATTCAGTATATGAAGAACATACCAGTATAGTGTATTTAAAGTTACATCTAACTACCAGATTGTGCTGGGACAGCTTTAGAGATAAAAGTGGTTTTGTAAAATTCAGCAGATACTGGCAGAGTGCCCTTTATCACACAAACGTGCACACACTTGCCCTTATCACACAGATGCGCACACACTTGCCCCTTATCACACAGACACAAGGTTTGTTTGGCAACAGCTAAAATGACCCAAGGGCTTCTTCTTTCTGATAGCAGTCTGTTAACTATAGGTTCATAGGTTGGTACTAGGCTATCGGCCCTAGGGCTTATACAAGCCTAGCCATAACAATTCCCTGGCTATTACTTCCACACTATTTTCTACCCTGGACCCCTGTCTAGCAGGGTGAGTGGCGTGATCCCCAGGGTTAATTTCTTTCTCCCATCCAATTGTCAATGTTCCGTTCGAAGAGGGCCAAAGAGGTGGTCTGCTTGACATGTATGGGCAGTCTATTCCATAGTCTGGGCAGTCTCTGAGTCAGGAACCTATCCCTCCAGCATTTGTTTATTGTGATGACATGGTTTAGATCCCTGGAGCGTGTAGCTCTGAGGGATTGGGATTTCTTTGAGTGTAGCATGTCCCAGAATGGGTACATGTTTTTTCCAAAAGGGGATAACTATACATTTCTTTGCACTGAGCTTGAGCCCATGGCTCTGGCACCAAGCATCTGTTTCTGTAAGGCCCTTTTCTAGAGTATCCACAACATTTGGGGATTCAATAATGGCTCCCAGTTTGCAGTCATCTGTGAAC